>NC_051434.1:5436081-5525421 GCF_001649575.2 Kryptolebias marmoratus | reverse complement strand
AATCATCAAAATTAAACGAAATAAACATTTGAAATATATGAGTTTGTATGTAATGTATGAATATAATATACAAGTTTCACTTTTTAAATGGAATTACTGAAATCAATCTACTTTTTCATGATATTCTAATTTTATGACCAGCACCTGTATGTAGACTCTTCTGACAGTGGCATTTATACTTAATATACATTTATTTACAGAGTTCATACAGAAAACATGCATAATTTACTAAAAATGCTGATTTTCACCACCTTAAATAAATATCTTTTATCAGATTTGATAGTTTGATAATGGATCATTAATGTTTAGGTTCCTGCAAAAAACAAATGTACTTTTCATTTAATTCACATGTGAAATTTAGATGATTACAGGCTGTAATTTAGTGTATCACCTTTGAGTAAATTTATTTCACAAACATACTCTTATTTATATTTTAACTGAATTCTTTGTATTTTTAGTTAAATCCATGTGATTTGTTTTCTGAAACAAATTTGAAATTTTAAAAACACATCTGAAAGTGTAACAACCCAGAACGGCTTGTTACAGTTTTGATGTCAGACCACAGTAAGATTTAATTTGAAAGCATTCAAAGAATCCAAACAGAAATATTTTCACCTGGAGTGTTCTTGTTGCCCTGTTTACCAACCAGTCCTCGCGCTCGAATCACCTCCACGTCCAGACGTTCCTTCCTGTAGACCATCCCGATCTGGATGTCACCTGACCAACAGAGAGCCAATCAGAATCAGTCTTATTGAGTTTTTATCTAACAGTGAATGTAATGAGCTGTGCTGCTTTTATTTTGTCAAGACTCACTGGATTTAAAAATGTTTAAATGTGCAAAAACAGATCCTATTTTCCCAGGATAATCACTACAGTATATATATTCTAATATTCATGTTTGAATGCATATATATTTATATATAAATTTAAGAACTGATACACAAATCACAATATCGATGTGTAACGATTTATGTCAAACATAATGAATTTGATGTTAAAATACAAACATGTAAAAGTAAAACTATAATTCCCAAACAAAAGCATAAACAAACACTGATGGTTAAAGCAAATACTCTAAAGATTTAATTTATAAATGTAAGCATTTATGTAGAAATCAAAACATAATTGTAAAGAACAATAAAGAACTGGGAATAACAACATATAAATTATTATTCTTACCCATGGGGGGTGTAGCCAAAGTCTGCCGTCCAGCCAGCTGGCCGGGACCCAATCCCTCCAGGAAACCAGTGAACTGTTTATCTGACGCCAGTTTTACTCCTGGAAATATGAGACTGACAAGAAATTTTAAAAAAGGTTGATAATAATGAAAAATATTTTATATTACAACAACAGGAAACAGCATAGAAGAGGCACCAAGAACAGAGATAAAGTGATAAAAACGGCAAAGACAGAATAAAATAATGTGGAAAGGTCATAGAAGAAGATCGGAGAAGGGATTGGAGTAATAGAAAAAAAATGACAGATTTATAAAAGAAATATAAATAATTCGTACGCTCCGGGTTTGGGGTCCTCGGCGTCTGGATCTCGACTCGGTTGACGCGTGAATCGAGATTTAAACTCGATGGCCAAACCAGTTTCTACACTCCTCTGGACAGGAAGTCTGACCACCTTCTTCTTCTTCTCCTCCTCTGCACGAGTTGAAGGACAGAATAAAAAGAGAAGAATTAAGGAGAATGTTTTACTGTAGAGTTGTAACCTGGACAAAGTTTGATTCGTTTGTGGTTCAGACGGGAGACCAGCATCTATAGTCCCAAAAACCACGTTTTAGTGTTTGAACTGGAACTGACCCTCTGGATTGAGCTGGGAGGCGCTCTGACTCTTTTTCCCCAGTCCAACCATTCCCATCATTCTCGCTCCAAAGCTCGAGCGGCGCTTCTTGTCGTCATCGTCGTCGTCGTTTCTGCCCAACGAGCAGATCTCCCCACCGACGCTCGACGACTTGGTGAGAGGAGCGCCAGGGTTTGTCGCTGCCCTGCAGCAGAAGAGAAGTACAACAAAACCTGTTAGTTTTCAGACAGGAGGGGTAAAAATGCACCTGTCAGTCTCCTGAGGAGGGACTTAGGAATGTGGGAGGAGCCAGTACAAGCACACAGGAAAGAAATAAAAGCCTGAGTTCCCTGTAAACACATCACAACAGCACACAGATGAACCCAGCGCTGACCCGGTCCGATTCCAGTCACGTCATTGGTCAGTCTCTTACTTTGTTTCAGGCTCCTCCTCCTCTCCCTCCTCCACTGATTCGCTCTTCTGAAGCGTCGCTTCGCCTGCTGTAGCTGCGGCTCCCACTATTTCCTGTGTCCCCTCTGATCCTGCACCCAAGCCCACCTCCACAGGGTCCACCTTACTGTGTCAGCCAATCAAAACACAGGACGGCAGCATGCAGACAGAAACATGCAGAGTGACGATGGCAGGTAAAAGAAACATGCGAACATAAACAGAAAATCATGCAAAAAAAACACTGTGACACATGAACAGATGACATGAGGCACAAACACACATGATGCTGGCAGAGCAACGTCTGCCGGTGTTTTAGTTCCACATAAGATCAATACAGATTATAAATAAAGGCCTAGCCTTCCTTGAATGAATGCATATCATGCTGTTGCATTTTGTAAATTCTTAAAAGAAAAAATTTATGGTTCTCACGATGTAAACCTGAAACTGAAGGTTCTTTAATTGACAGACTGGTCTGTGACTGAATTCTGTTTCTCACCTCATCCTGCGGGCAGCTCGGGTTTCAGAGGCGTTGGACATGGCAGAGACATCGCTGACGTCACTATCTGATGATTTGAAGGACAAACTGTCCCTCATCTGTGGGGAGAGGACAGGTGGAACATGTGTGCAGTTTGAAATGACAATTTATGTAGACTTCTGTAGTGTTGTGGTGTTTGTTTACCTTTGTGGGGTCCTTCATCACACCTGCAGACAAAGAAGAGCAGCATTAGTTTGTTACAACATACAGGCATGTCCTACATTTGGTTGAATAGATTTTGTGTAATTTCACAGTTTATCATTCTCATGTTTGTCCTCATAGACGGTCGTGTCACTATGAAGATGTGTTTAGATCCAGAAAATGCAGCAACATCGTTTATCCTGTTTCTACCTCCACTAGACGATCAAAATTAAATTAAATAAACGCATGAGATATTGCTGCAGGAAGCAACATTTTCAGCTTTTCATTGTTTCTTTTTAAAAAAAGAGAAAAGAAGTAAAACCAAACTTCAGTCTGACTTTGGGTCACTTTAGAAAAACTACAGTAGTGATGAAAAACTGAACAGACAGAAAATTCACAGCAGCTAAAAGAAATTCTGAAACAAATAAACAGTGTCTCTACCTTCTCCACTTGCCGGCAACACATCGCCTTCAGATTAACAACAATGGACGAAAACAAAAGAAAATCAACATAAAAAAGGTCACAAATGACTAAAATCTCTAATGATAAATGAAGAGCTGAATATATTGATAGTTTAGAGCTGAGAAGTACTTATAACTACTATAAATGTCGACATGGGTTCAATTCTGGGCCATGTTTTGTTGTTGTAAATACTCTGTGTTTTCATTTTTCTGCTTAAGAATATAAAACAGATCTGAAATCCTAATTATTATTCACAATTTAAAAAAAAATGCTAATACTAATAACTATGGAACTAGTAAATGATGGACTGAATTATCAATAGATGCCTAGACAGAAGCCTGAAGAACTAATCAAAGTGGTAAGAACTAAAACTAAAAGTTTCAGGTGACAAACATATTCAGGTCACATGATCTAGACACTACCTGTTTGCACATGGGGCCAGCTAACAGACGGTACCATACCATTGGGTGTTTTCCTCTGCTGGTCCTGCCATGTGACCTCTGCATCATGCAGACAGAGACACCTGATTGGTCAGACTACAGTGACACATAGACTCTCTTCAGGCAGTCCCTCTAATATCAGCCCAGTTATACGAGCAGGAAACACGCCTCCATTTTCATCACCATCAACACCTAGACTACAACACCTTAGTTTCGAGATGAGAGACTTGCCTTTTCTGGTCCCTCCAGGTGTCGCTGAGCGCCTCTCTGGATCTGATACATGCAGGTGTGATGAGATGATGCAACAAACATGAGCACATAAACCACTAAATGAATAGTATTAATGGTGAAGGGTTTTTGACACACACACACACCAGTGAAGTACACACCTGGAGTTTGAGGGGGCGGAGCTGGAGAGGGGGCTGGTGAAGGAGCAGGACTAGGTGTTGGAGCAGGTGCAGGGGGCAAGGGGGGTTCAGGAGGTGGTTGTGATTGAACAACAGAAGGAGGGGGATGAACTGGAGTAGGAGGCGGGGGCTGAGTGGGGGGAGATGTTGGACCAGAGGGAGGGGCAGGTTTTGGGGTGGGGGTGGGTGCAGGTGCAGGTGTGGCTGTAGGTGCAGGTGTGAGTCTAGGTGCAGGTGCAGCTGTAAGCGCAGGTGCAGGTGTGGATGCGGGTCCAGGTACAGGCACAGGTGCACGTGCATGGGAGGGTGTAAATGCAGGTCTAGCTGCAGGCACATGTGCAAGTGCAGGTGTAGGGGTAGACGCAAGGGAGGGTGCAAATGTGGGTCCAGGTGCAGGTGAAGGTGCGGCTGTAAGCACAGGCGTAGGTGCGCGAGCAGGTGCAGGGGGTTGTTGGGTTAGGGTAGATGGTGGAAGAGGTCCCTGGACTCGTATAAGAGGAGGTCCATGATGATTGGCTTGAGTAGCGGTCTGTTTTTGAACTGGGGGAGGGACCTCGTGATGTGGATTGGGTGGGGGTAAGGTTGTTGACGGCGCTCCTGCGGTTGGCGTGCCCAAAAGTGATGGACAGCAGAAGGTTTTGGGGAGAAAGGAAATGAAATGATGATCAAAGACATGAATGAAACAGACAATGAGAGGATGAATGGCTGTATGACCAGCTTCAGAGACTAATCACATGAGGGGACAACGAGGTAAGCAGGTCGCTGAACCTGACAGTGGCTCAAAACCACTGGTGTCATGACTCAGTTCATGTACGAAGGTTGTCCACAACGTGGTGTACAAGTGCTTCCTCAGACTCGTGTTAATCTGTTCCCTCTTACCTGCACTTACTTATTTCTTACACAACTACAGCTACCACACAGTTCTCTCGTTCTAACTCTAAGCAGGTAAACGACACTCAGGTGTTAAAGCCAGTACCTGTCTGTATAGAGTCAGAAGGTTCTCCATCTGAAAGACATGACTCAGCGTTAGGCTGCTGTGACCTTCATGGTTCCATCTGATGCTCCTGCTCAGCAGGGCCAGTTAAATCAAGAAAGGCCCCCACTGAACATCTCAGTTAAACCCAATTCTGAAGCTGAATTATAGATGTAATTATTTAAAAAATACTTGTTTCTTTCATAGTTTTCTGATAACTAGTTTAAAATCTTTTGAATCAAACAAAAGGTGTTTTCCCCCTATTTCTTGTCTTTTTTGGTGTATTCACACAAATAAAAACCATCTTCTGCACAACTGGTTCAGATTATTGTTGGATGAAGCCTGAATTGATGTTACAACCTCTTCAGAAATAGTTTGCATTAATGTGGAAATAATAAGCGAACAATAGCTGCCACTTTTTCCTGATTAATTTCTTAAAGAACACAAACAAAGATCAAATATAAAAGCATGAAATAAGATGCACAGAGCCACATCTTTTACCCTTAAAAAATTGTGATGAACATATATTCAGTACTAACTAATAAATAAATAAATGAATCCCAGTTTAATGTGCAGCAGCGCACCTTAATAAATTACAACCAAGTAATCTTACTTTTACCCTTGTATTTACATCTTTACCCAAATAATCCATCAAAACCCAACAAAGTCTGAAGACTCCACTTTAAAAACATTAAACTACAGATCATCTTCCAGTAAAACTGCTACTCTTATCATGCAGCTCTCACGTTTATATTAAGGGCTGTACAATCTTTTACACTTTTAATCCATACTACCATACAGTAAACAATTTTACCTAAAGATTTATCCAGTATTAAGGACAAGTTTAGTAAGTTATTTAGAAAATATCAGTTAAGTCTGGTAATTTTATAACAGAAACACCAAAGTTAGACAAATCAGAAAATTCACTTTCATAGAAAGAGAAAAAATGAAGAATTCCAACAAAATCCCCAAAAAATCCAACCCGTTTTCAATGAGGTGTGAAGCTGTTAATTTGAAAACTAGATTACTTTCTTCTGAATTACTCTTTGGCTGTGTTTGAAATCTTCCCTTCTTCACTCGCTTCTTGTTTCCTATAAAAATTGTGGATCTCAAATTTTGCTTCAGCTCAACAAAGCCTCATAAATGTGTTGGATATTTAGTGTCAGTTTATATATAACAAACCTCCTCAGACATTGTTTAATAACAACAAGAAACTTGGAGTTTCTGATCAATGACTAGAAAAAGAAATTAAAAAGCCATACTGACATATCAGGAAATCTAAGCAGTGAAAGTTTTTTGGTTTATCTTAAAGCTGAAAATGTTGTGATTTTAAGTTATGATTTGCCACCTTAAAAGTACTTTTTATTGCAGCAGCACTTTCCAACCAATGTGAAGAAGAAGACCCAAATTTGAACCGCATTAACAAACAGCATCAACGTTATGTGTAAAAAACCAGATATGACAGACTGTATAACGTCTGCTGAATGTGGACCCTCCTTGTTACTGATTGGTTGGCTTGACGCGTCACCTGACAGGTATGCAACGTGTCCAGCATACATACTTCTGTCAAGAACTCCTTTTGGCGGGACGACAGGCAGCTGGCGTCCTCGGCGAGTGCAGACGGCTGTTCCTGTCGGACTCGTGAGGGAGGATCCGCCTCGAGCGTTTGCTCTGTTGTAAAAAAAAAAAATATATATATATATACAGAAATAAAAAGTGAAACAAAAGTTATCAAACGATCAAGAAAGTAAGGTGAAAAGTCTTGAGTCAAACTGGTCTCAGTCCTTAAAGCTTGTTTATGGGATTTAGATGCATTAACATAAATGTTCTCAGCATTATGGCACAGATCTCCTCGTATCTGATTAGAGACTGTCATCAGTTAAATAATTTTTAAAAAGTGACTTGAGATGCTTTGGCTTCATCAGATCTTCAAATATGTCCAGTAGATCTTGCGAGTTTTGAACTGATTTACTTTAAGAACAGCTGCAGGACCAACATGAGGAGCAGCTTCTGGTTCTGGACTAAATACTTCACTGTGAACAAAATCAACAGCGCCTGTTAGACAATATTAATCCAAACTTCTCTGCTTTCTGTCAAATGTCTTCAGCACAAAAAACAATCTTTAGATTTTTCTACGACTGCTCTTTGTCTCGTTTAGACGTTAAAGTTTGATGATTTTGTCTCAGTCAAGTATTTAGTTTGGTGGAAGCTGAGGGGTGTTCAGAAAGTTCACAAATAAAACATTTTTTCATCTGAGCTCATGCAACATAACCAGCAAACAAACAAGAAATTAATAAAAAGATGAACAACAAGATGAAAAATAAAAGAAAAAATATTTGAAAAGACAAGGGAGTTTATCTAACAAAATAAAAATTTAAAACAGCAGCAGGTTAGTGGTGTGACGTCACTTTCAGACAAAAGAATGGTGTTATAAGTGATGAGTCCTTCATGCTTTGCTTTAAGGATTAAAAACGACAATTAGCAGCCACTAAAGATGGCGCTGACGTCTGATTGGCCAGCGGCAGGTCACCTGATCAGGGCAGGTGAAGGGGGGGCGGAGCGACCGGACCTCAGGTAAGAGGAGTCGGCTCGGTCAGTCGAGTGTGACCGTGTGTAGATGGGTCGGTCGGTCATAGCTCGATGGTCGGCAGAGCGGGAGCGGCTGTAGTAGTCTCTCCGGTCCATCCCACGACTGTACCTGCATGTTACCATGACAACTGTCAACCTCACATCCACTGCACCTGCGAAACGGGTGAGTTAGCGACGCCATCCTGGCCACCGGGCCGTCATCACCTGTGGAATCTGTAATTCAAAATTATAAAGGCACAGCAAGTGGAAGTTTAAACACCAAAAACAGATTTGGTACATTTTCCAAAAGGAGGAAAACCCGGCAAAAGATGCGGAAAAGGAGAAAAAGGAAGTTTTATGATCTTTCTGGAAACAAATAACAAATGGATTAAATTTCAAAGACAAATCAAAGCAGTCAAAAGATCACTAAGACCCCAAGAAAAAAATAAAAAGCCACAAAACAAGACTATCCATCTGTCCTCTACATGTATAACTACACCTACGTCTGTCTGTCTGTCTGTCTGTCTGTCTGAAAGTCCAACTGTCTGTCTGTTTACCTCAGCAGCTCCTCATCATAAGCGTCGGGCTCATACGGAAAGTCAGGGATGAAGTCCTCACTGAGGAGCAAACAAACGTCAGAACTCCAGAACAAATCTAATATAAATCTAAACCTTTCATGGTCTACAGGGCTTACCTGTAGTCCTCACAACTCCCATTCATTACATGGTTGGTCCAGGTGGGGTGTGGACCGTTAAAATATCTTATATACAGGAAAACATATTAATGAATAGATGTTTACTCATTACTGTCACTGTTGGTACAACTACTAGGTAAAACTATGGCTGCAGTACCTGTCATAAGACTCAAGAGAGTTGCCAACAGACATTCTCCTCAGCTGTCGCCTAAACACAAAGAGAGAGAGGCAGTGAGACCAGAACTACAACCGTACTAAAGCCAGTAATACAAACTAAACTACATCGCTACTGCACAAACAAACAAGGTCTGCAAACTGGACTAAAAGTAGTACTGAATCCAATCATTAAACTAGAAGAATGAGCAGCACCGGAGACACGGGCAGAACTAAAACCAGATCTTCCTCCAGGAGTCTACATCCAGGTTCTGACAGGGATATACAGAAGTCTTCAACTAAAACTGGTAAGTTTAGTCCAAAAACTACCAACATTCAGATCAGACCATTGACATACTGTATATTATGATACTGTATATTAAGTTGAAGCTGTAAGGGGAACAGCGTCCCCGCAGGCTGGCAGTGAAAGTTTTAAGTGCCGCTCCTTCCACGTAAACCAGAGGTGTCCAATCCTGGTCCCGGAGGGCCACTATCCTGCATGTTCTCCTTGTTTCCCTGCTCCAACACACCTGATTCAGTGGTTAAATCACTTCTTCATGTTCTGCAGAAGCCTGTTACTCACCCATTGATTCAAATCAGGTGTGTTGGAGCAGAGAAACAAGTAAAACATGCAGGATGGTGGCCCTCGAGGACCAGGGTTGGACACCCCTGATGTAAACAAACAGGACTTTGCTCTTATTAAGAAAAAAAAAAACGCCTCTTATCATTTTTTTTCAGGTGATGACTCTTGTTGACTGTCGTTGTTCTTATCTTGAATGTTCAAACATTCATTTTTCTAGCACGTTTTAGCTGTAATTATTATTTTATGCTTAAAGAAAGGTCACGTGTGTGCGGTGGAGTAGACCGGACTTAAAGCACCACATCCCTAGGGCGCAGACTCTGGTCCCAGAAATACAACATGGCAGCTGCCATAAACCCTGTCCTGTTGGCTTCAACTCCCAACAACGAGAGGAGTCTGGGACATTTGCTCTGTTATTATAATATAATATAATATACAGCATGTTAGTTTATTGATCCAGCAGAAGCAGGGAGGAGGACTTTACCTGCCGGGACAGGTTTATCTGACTCACCTGCTGCGATTGTCTGACTAAATTTCTCTACTGATTTACTGATACTAAGTAAATGACAAGAAATACTCTTGGCGTTGATCGATGGCTGTGACCCACGTCAGGTGTTGCCACGGTTACCTGTCAAGGCTGCTGTACTGAGCAGCGTCAGAGTACGCTCGGTTCAGTCTGGAGCCCCGCAGGAGCCGCACGGCATCCTCCCGGTACAGGGGATACAAAGGGTTGCCGCTAGCGACCAGAGGTCAAAGGTCACAGAAGCGATGGGTAAAACAGGGATAGAAACGGACAGCGTTTTGGTAAGAAAGAAAGAAAGTGTGGTCTTTCGGGAAAATGATTGGCTTTTTGGGTCCCAAGAAAAATAAAATAAAAATCTAATTTTACCCATAAAAGCACATTTCACCTGTTTTCATCTCACTTTATATATTCTCATAAATTCCCATCTCATCTGACCTTTAATCTTCTACCATCTAATCTAATCTTCCCTAGTCTTATATCACCAACTTTTTAAGTATTACAGAAAAATTACTTATTTTATCTCATTTTTCAGTACACATAAACTGAATACACTGAACCTTATTTAATTTGGCTTCATCTAAAGTTCTCATTTTGTGCCATTTAGTTAAATTACATCCACAGTTGTCCCATTTGATTCAGACACATCTTGTTTTATCTGTGACCTCAGTTTTATCTAATCCTGCAACATCACAATTCTCTCAGTTAATCAGATTTTGTCTTTCAACACATCCCATTTGCTCTCGTCTCAGTTTGTGAGATCTGCTTACCTCTGAGGAGGAGGTTGGCTCGGCGATCGCGACCTCCGGACCATCTCAGATCGGGAGCAGTGATTGGACGACATCACCTGTTCTGGCACTGAGAGGGTGGAGCTGTGGAAGTCCCGCCCGTTTTGTCTGTAATCTGCACAGAGGACGAATAAAGTTTAACTGTGTACTGTCAAAAGGAGGCAGTCCTTTCAGTTCCACGTTCAGAGTGAAGTCAGCCATCAGTGGATTTACTGTAAATGAGGTTTAGTGACATCTAGTGGTGAAACTGCAAACTGCAGCCAACAGAACGCCGTTACTATAAAAAAACTAATTTCCTTCATCAGCTTGTTTATGTTTTATAATTGAAAATCATAAATAACCTGTTTATAAAGCATTAATAAACTATAAAGTTACCATTATAGTAAAGAGGCAGCAATAAGTATATGTTGTTTTTGCTCCACATTTTTTTCGGTATACAATTAAATGATTTGCCAACCCCTGTATTTGTTCCAGTTATTGTTTTAAACAAGTTCCTTTTATTTTTAAACCCAGGGTTATATAACGTTCCACCAAAACTTCATGGTGCCGTGCACAACGGGACGCTGGGTTTACCTGATATCACCCCGATGCCGTCTTCGCAGTCGTAATCTGAAAACTCGCTGTCGCTGATCCTCTGGGACCCTGCGCAGAAATAAACGGAGACAAATAAAGCCGGACGTTTAAGCCTGAAAACAGATCATCTATGGTGTCTTATCTTAATGACACAGGCGCTATTACCTGAGTTACAATAAGGACCTTTGTCTGTCAAAACATCATGTGACGTGAAAAAAGTGAACAAAAACAAGAAGAAAACGTTAAAAAAACAACAACATAATGAACTGAAGACAAACAAACAACTCAAATGATAACTTTCACAAACTGCTATGACTTAAAAGCAACAATAACACAATAAAAATGGTTCAGTGAGACTCGAAGTGTGTTTAGGGAGAGGTTTAGTGTGAATCGGTGTGCGTCTCACTCTGCAGCCTCCTCTGGGAGGGCTCAGCCTGCAGTCCCCTCCTCTGCAGGTACGGGGAGGCGTTTGGCAGCGGCAGAGAGGAAACGTCATGAAGCTGCAACTTGTACCAGTGAGGCTGATCATCCAGCAGAGCCGACTCCAGCTCGATCAGGACCTGAGCAGACACAGAACCCACACGCTGAAGACCTTTCAGGAGGTTATTCTTATAAAGTGTCCTCGGTGTGTTCTCACCTCTCCTAAGAACTGGCTCTCCTCTTCCCGGACTCTGGCCTGGTCCCACACTGTTAGCTCCAGCATCCGTTCTCTAAACTCACGCCGGTGCACCGGGGAATACATGAAAGTCTGATTCCAACGAGGCTCCAGTGACTTCTTCACTGTCTTTGTCCGACGTTTGCTTTTATCACTGCAATTAAAGCCAATTAAAGCCAATTAAAGACAATTAAAGACCTGTGTGTGTAAATATCTCATGAACCACTAAACAGATTTTAATAAAACCTTCAGAAAGTAATCACTGAATATACATCTACAACTGAGATCCAATTAAAGGTGGCCATCACAACTAATCAACATTAGCCAACAGAAAAATATCTATAACTCAGCCAGTTTTACAAATACCGAACTAAAATTTGATGTGGTAGTGGCTGAGAGTCACTGAGTGTGACACCTTGTAATATCTCATGAGATCCCATTCAAAGTCAACCTAAGTCAACATAAAAATAATTATAACTCAGTCAATCTTACATACATTGAGCTAAATTTGGCATGGTAGTAGCTGAGAGTCACAACACATACTTCATGTGCCGACAGATCATGTTAGATCTCACGGTACTGCATGAGATTTGCTTCTCAACAGAAGCTGATCTTAGTCTGAAACTCATCGAGCGACAAGCATTCCTTTAAGGAATGCTGGGTCTTTATCCTCTTATTTTACCTTCTGTCTGGCAAGAAGTAGATCTTGACGTAGGGGTTTCGCGGTCGGCCATCATCTCGAGCAGTGAGCTCTTTGGCGCCAAGGACAGTGACGATCAGCTGATGACCAACTTTATCATACCACAGCTTGATCTACATAAAAAAGGTATAATTGGAGCTATAAACAATTGGAGAAATTATCTGGTGAACAGCCGTGGAACATCAAGGAGCCCCAGGAAAAAGGAGGAGAACCGTACAGCTGAACTCATGATACTGAAAACCTAAACACTAATAAGAACCACTGAATCAGTTTTAAAACTTCTTGGAATAGAAATAGAAAAATACTGAAGACCCGTAGTGTAAATTCATACATTATATGATCTATAATATACCTTTTAAAAAAAGTAAAAGCAAATAAAATGTGTGGAACAAAAATAACAAAATAACAAAAACAAATCCCACAAAACGACAGCAGACCCAAACCAAAGATGAACTTCATCATCTGGAACATCTGGAACATCCACACAACCAACAAAAACACCAAATATTAAAAACTAAGATTTCACAGAACCCTACAGGACATAAGCAGCAGAGTAATCCCCCAGGAGCTACACAACAGCAAAAAAAAGGGGGATGAGCGGGAAAGAAATCAATGCTTTAAGACCTAAAGCAAAGTCCTACAGATCGTTAAACCGATGCTGAACTAATCTGGAGACCAACTCAACTGAAGCAGAGAAATACACAGAAACAAAAAGGGAAACCTCATGAGTAACAGAACCCGATGAACAGAAGCAGAACCTTCAGAAACAAGGATGGAAGAAACTTAAAAGGCTGATCTGAGCTCAACAGAATTATCTTCAAACAGGTGGACTTTCATCATTTGAAACAGAAGAAACAATTACACTAAAAACCCAATCAAGCAGAAACCACAAGAACCACAGGAGGCTGAACCAAACAAGAGCCTTACAGAACAAAACATATGACCCATTAAGAACAGATTTGGAAACAGCATATCAAAATGTACTGTCATTTTATTTTTTACAGAAATGAAACCAACAGCTATGCCTAAAAGACTGAAACTAAACTACAGAACAAAGACGGAACACCGATCTCTAACTTTCCATCTGTTCTACCGTTTACCTGAATTCTGGGAACCAGAGGATGCCTGTTCGCAGCCTGAAAACGCACACACACACACACACACCACCATGGAAACCTCGGTTACGTCACACTTTTCCACCTGCGAGACGTGAGACGGTTGGTAAACTTACGGAGACTTGTCCAGATAAAACGCTGGGGCTCAACGGAGACGTGACAGAGATGGCCGGACCGACTTTCTGCGAATCGAAGGAACTGGAACCTGAACACAGAAACATAGAAACACACCTGTACCCTTGAAAGAAACCTGGTTTATATTCTGGTTAGTATTTTAGGACAGTAAAACCCCTTTCAGACACAAAATCTTAGCTTAAACGTAAAGCAGCTTGAGTGGACATATGACCATTTTGTTTAAAACTTGACGTTGTGCGTAACCTCAAGCAATATTGTGTGCCAAATTCAGCTCAATATCTGTAAATTTAACCGAGCTATGGCCATTTTTTGTGATTGATTAGCTGTGGCCTCGTCTTTAATTCCTTATGCTAGGCTGTTAATTTTTACGCCTGAAAAAGGTTTAGTAATTTTCAGTGAACAGAGTGGAGATGGATGGAAGTGGTTTTAACTCTTCGTGGTGGTTTCTGTTGTGTTCCACTCACTGGAGTCCAGGTGAACAGTGGAGCCATCAGCTGCTCTTGAAATGTCTCTGCAGAACACAGATGGACAGGTATTTGTTCACGTGGCACTCTGACAAACGAGCTTTGATTGAAAGATAATTACAGATAGTTGAAGATGATTCTAAGACTTGGAGGTTTGACTGTGACCCACCTAACTGGTCTGCAAACCACCAGCTCCACCTGCGGTTCTGGTTTGGATTCCATGATGATGTTGTAGACCTCATTGAAAGTGGCGCCCTGCAGAACCCGACCATTCCACTCAAGAACCTGATCACCTGAGGCAAAGAAATGTGATTGGAAGAAAAATTGTTCCAACTATGTTAGCGAGATATAAGAAACAGATCTGTGCAGATACTAAATAATTAGCTTGTATGCAACATCAAGTAAGGTAAATTAATCCAAGCATGTCGCGCAACAATAAATTTACTGTCAGTTTATGACTGATCTATCAGGAGAGTCTGCCTGATAAAGCCTCAATTCTGAAAAAAAGAGCAATACGAATAATTCCTCAGCCTGAAGGACAGCAGGAATAGTTTCTCAGTGTTTGGTCACTTTAAACTTGTTTTACAGCATCAAAGTTTAAGAAAATTATCCAAAAAATGATATTAAATTTGTAATAACACAGTTAATATTTACAGTAGAACTACAGTTAATGTTCAGTATGATAACTGATCCGTAGATGTGCTACACCATCAGATGTTTACCAGGTCTCAGATGTCCAACCGTGTCAGCCAGACTTCCTTTCTTCACTTTGGTGATAAATGCACAGAGACGACCCGACTCTGTCATCTTTCCCCCGACAACCTGGACACACGTCACCCATGAGCAAGGCGCTTAACTTCACCTGAAACAAAAAGTGAGGCGAGGAAGAGGACAATCGGGAGCATCACCTTCAGCCCCAGCAGTGCTCCCGTGTCTGCAGGAACCGTCCCGTCCTTCATCCTTTTGTTCAGCACAATCCGACCAATCAGACGCTCTCCATCTTTGGATGGTTGCCACGTGACCGGCTGCTAATGAGTCGCAACAACAAACAGATATGGTTCATGTCAGAACTACAAATTCAACAAATAACTTTAAAGGCAAGAGAGATCAGAATTTGATGGAAACTTTTATGGTTTTGGAGGCTTATTATGGTTTTTACCATGGACATAGGCACAGGCTCGCCATGCCAACCATGATCCCACCATTGGCTCTCCATGTCTCCTAAAAGCAAAGAGGTCAAACAAGCTTTAAACCCAAACATTTAACAAGGAATTTTAAATTATTGGTTAAAGCCTAAATAACGAGAAACATTTTGCAAAATTAAAGAAGACAAAACAGTGATGTGAAAATACCAGAAACAATCAAAGTATGTGGAAATAAATGAACAAAAATAACTGTTTTTTGTTGATCTCTATCTTCTGTTTTCCTGTTTTTAAAAGTTGCACATACTGTCAAAATTACTGCATTTTTTCAGAAGAAATTTGTACAGTTTCTTACTTTTAATACTTGATATGTTTGCTATGTTCCACCGTGAATAAAATACAGGTTTATGAATTATTGCATTCTTATTTTAAACAGCCTTCAAACTTTTCAGAGTTGGAGTTGCAGAAACGGAGAGACCTGTCTCCACTGTCAACATGCTGCCAGTAAACAGCTTCAGGATTTCTGCTGTACTCACAGGTCTGTGTGGACGCCATGCAAAAAGCTGACGCCTCAGAGGTAAAGGAAGAGGTGAAGAGGAGGAAGTGAACCTGCAGCTCCCCAGTCCTCCTCTTCCTCACTGGGTCTGGGATTGCAATTTGCCCCGAGTTCTGCCTGCAGGCTGCAGAGCAGTTCATACCTGTCTGTAACAGGATTAGCTCACAGGGTCCATCTTTCAGCCAGTGATTCCACAGGCAGCATCGTGGCACAGAGTCGGTTTGTTATTAACATGCCGTTAGTGAGCTCGACCAGATCAGAGCCAAAAAATATGAAACAGATCAGGAAGAGATCCAGATGTTTCCCAGGAAATCATAAAAACTCCAAATTATTAGCTTTTCCAGGCCACCTGTGTGAGTGAACGGTCAGCTGCAGGTCCACGGTTGCATTCCCTCCTGCTTTGTGTGTTTCTATTCTTGTTTCTTTGCAGTGACTCCTGATAATCCACACTCTTCCCTTTTAATCCAATTGAACAAGGGCTGACACTGTGATTCACAGCCCAGCAGCACCAGAACGCCGGGTCAATGTGTTCAGGATTATCAGACAGGTTCTCCAGGATCCTCCAGAGTGCTCTGAGGTTTCCCAGCCACGTACTGGTCAAGTTTCTTAAAAGTTTATGTGGTTTGTCTTTTGGTCCGGGTGTCTTCAGTACGACTGCATCGGAGACTGAGCTGCTCTATCACCTCTGAACCTGATGGGCGGAGCTAAGAGGCCTCTGAGCCAATCAGAGCTCATCATCTCTGATGACTCTGGAGCTAAGACGCAGCAGATTAACTCGTCCTGCATGATGCCTGAAACCTGCAGCAACTGAAACACCTCTGACTGTTACAGCAGCGTTACAAACATATCAGAAAACAAGAAACTCGAGACAAAATCTTCAGGAGAAGAACACCTGAGCGCAGGTGGCCCCATCTCCTCAAAAAACTGAACCCAGAGCAACCTGTCGCCTGTAAGACACACTAACATAAAATGATCAAAATGCACCGTAACATAAAAGCTGTGGGAGATCACAGTTTACAACTTTCTCAGACCATTTTGCAGCTCACTCATTACTTGTGACCAGATTGTAGACATTAGGTCGACCTCACAGCAGGACCGAGTCGTCGATTCGTAAAACCGTTTTGTCTTTTAGGCCACAAACTTTTGTTGTCAGTGTCAGAGACTGCATGTAAAACCTTACAGAGACAATCTGGTCAGTTTTGAAGTAATATTTGAAGTAATGTTCTGTCTCGGTGTCATGCAAAAGTGTAGAGGTTTAATATTAGCTATTGTAACATTCGTTCACGCTTGTATGGTATAAAAAAATGCTTTAACAAAACAGACCATCATTTGGAAAGCTATCAGCCAATCTGGTGGCAGACTTCCTGCCATTTCACTGATACCATAGCTGCTAAGGTACTAACTACACTTCAAAAATAACCAAATTATCCGTTTAAGGGCAACAAACTTATCATAAAAGTGAGTTGTGCCCACTCTTGCATCCCCAACTGCACCACTCTTGCTAAAAGTATGAGCGTGTCCCTGGATGTTGTGTTCCCATTATAACCAACAGAGCTAAAGCAGAACCCCAAAGAACAGAGACAGAACCAGAAGAAGAACCACGGCGAGAATTATCTACCTTTCCTACCAAAGGAGGAATGGGCCAGTGTGATTCAACACACCTGAGAAGAGCTTTTGGAACAGGAACAAACCACCACGATCAAAGCTATGTAGAACATGGAATGGTAGTGGAAAAAGAAACACTGAAGAACCTAGAACATCAAAAACAGCCCAACGAGTACAAGGAGTTCTGGTCCTTACAGGAACATTTCCTCAACATTTGGTGCCGAGATGGAATTTGATGGAATACTAGAAGAAACATAACAAGCTGATGCATAATTTCAGTTTACAGAAGCTTTATGAAAACTAATGGAACCCCGTCTGTAAAATAAAAACGTTACTGGTCTGTGAAGATCCACAAAACCACAGCGAAACACTGATTTCAGTATGTTGTTCTGTGGCGCCACCAGCACAGGTCATAGGTCACACCGAGTCCTGCTGTCGGTGTTCTCACCAGAACCCTCTGGTGTGAAGCTAAGGGAGTACAGGTGAAGCTGGCTGGAGGTGAAGCCAGATTCAGCCGTAAGAAGATTATCACACTGAGCTAATTTAAGTCAGAGACAGAGAGCGCATACTCACTATCTCTGGCTCAACTCTCTCCTTCCTGTTTCTTCTCTGAACTTAAAGCTCGAAAACTCGTATCAGACTGAAGGTCACAAGTTTCAGGAACGAGGCTCCACCGCGAAAAAACAACAACTTAGATTTGCCACAAGAGGGCAGCAGAACATTTAAACAGACACACTGATCGGTTTATATTAGATCTGTAGGTATTAGAATAATTAGGACCTGAAGTTGTTGTCTCTCAGTCTTCTTAATTAATTAACTTACTTTAAGATTTGTTAACCAGTTTAAATTTCTAAACTAGCAAATTATATTTGCATTCAAATAAAGTAATTGTTTGAAGACAATAACTAATTGAAAGGCCGAGAATTCCTTGAAGGAATGCATATCGCCTGCCACCTTGAATATCAAAACTTTAAACAGATATTTTGTGCGATCTGTTAGAGCTCAGAGTATGTCATGGGGATGAATCTCAGCTACTACCACACCAAATTTGAGCTCAATATCTGTAAAACTGACTGAGTTTGAGCTACTTTGTGTTTACTAAGGTTTATCATCTGTATTCATTTATCCCTCTACTTTGACTTGCAGGTGAAATATGTTTAACCCTGTTTTGTCTCTAAGGTTGCGCTGACAAAACAGCTGTATGTTAGCTTGCAGCTATCTACCCTCATGAAACCACCAAGCAGCCACTCACGGTCAGGCTCGTCACAGCTGGTGTATTCAGGTGTGGTCAATAGTTCCTCCTCAGAACTGCTGAAGCTACCAATCACATGCATCTTCCCAATCATCCGCCCCCTCTGTGCCATGCTGTCATCCGTAGGCTTCCTCTTCAGGGCGGAGCTTGGGTCCAGGTGTTGATGTGGCAATGGGCTGCGGCGCGGAGACGTAGGGCTGATGTGATTGGCTGCTCTGTCGACAGAGAATGACCTCTGACCTCCAGATGCGAGCAGTCCCTGAGGCTGATTCTGACGGATAGCTGAGAGGGAACCAACAAGTTGCGCTAAGAGTCGTGACACCGTGAAGCAAGCCGCCAGCAGGTCGTTGGATGTTCTCTTACCTGGGTGTCGTATGTTAAGGTGTTCAGGTTCGGCGGTTGCCAGGGAGACGTCACTATGGCGACGCTGGTGACGGACTCTGCCAACCTGAGCCAACATCCTCATGGTCTCCTCGCTCGGCTGCGGCTTCACTGGGTAACGGGCCAGATTCGGGTCGCTACGGTAACGAGCCTGAAACTCCTCTTCCTGTCTTCGTCTCTGCTCACGATCGGCCAGGACTGGATCGAAGGGGTGGTCCTGATCCAGGACAGAGGAGAGGTCAACATCTTTGTCATTACCAAGTTACGTTTCAATTAACAAGACCGGCCAAGATGTTTGTGTTTCAGGAACTACACTGAACTACTGCTCCCACTAAAATACACAAAACTGTGACACTTCTTCTGGATCTGATTCAATTCTTCAATTTGACCAGAAGGCCACAGGAGGGTTAAACCAGGCTTGATGCACCTTCATCGCACTAAAAGTACTGAAGCAGAATCCGTTGAAACACCTCTGAGACAAAAACTGAGGTAGTCACAGAGCTGAATCTGAGTGTGTGTGTAAAGTGGAGGGTGACTTATTGTGTAAAAG
The DNA here is from genome assembly GCF_001649575.2 of Kryptolebias marmoratus. NCBI lineage: Eukaryota > Metazoa > Chordata > Actinopteri > Cyprinodontiformes > Rivulidae > Kryptolebias > Kryptolebias marmoratus. Next base: position 5,505,794 of record NC_051434.1, on the reverse strand, counting down.
CACACACTGATGCAGCGCTGAGTCATTTAAGTTTGTTCTGTGTAAGTGACTACAGAAGAACCATGGCAGCTTTACAAAAATGACTGTGTGTGCAGATAAAACTGTGGGTGGATCTCGAGGTGGGGCCAGAAGAGTGTACTGGTCCCTGATTGGCTGCTGAGATGGCTCGCTTTTTTACAATTAGGTAAAGATTACAAAGAATGGGCCTTTACACATTTCTTACAAACATAATGATTGTATATTGTTTTTTTATTGTGGAAAATGAAAAAAAAATGGGAAAAGTATTCAACTTGAGCTGTTTAAAATGGATTTTTGTTTTAATCAGAAATGATTTCCAATGAGACACAAACGCAGATAATAATTTCAAATAAACTGGAAAGCAATAAAAGATTGCAGGGAGAATCCACTAAGAAGAACATCATTTGTTTTGCAGCACAATGAAGCTTCATGGTAAGTTCTGAACATCCCATTTAAGATGGACACACGTTTGACCCCCTTTTTTATACGTTGGCCCTAAAAAATCCTAGATCCACCACTGGCTGAAGTGCAATAAACAGGACAAAAGAACTTCTAATGGACTGGTTGAAATGAAGGTTTATAATTACACAAAAATAAACTAACATTACTTAAAGTCCTTCTTCACTGGCTTCTTGTTCAGTCAACAACATAATAGACAGTTGACTATGTGTTGCAAAATATTAAACATGGCTTCCCAGAGTATCCATAACATTATTTCTGGCAGTTAACGAGAAAACTGATGAATCAAACTGACTTTAAGTTTCTGCCATTAATAGGCATTACTGAGCCTGCTTTCACAAACTCCTGTGTTTTCTTTACTTCTCTGATGAGTTCAAATGCTTTCAAGTTAAGGTGATACTTCAAAGTTAGCAGATTTATAATAAAAAAAACGGCTTTATAAGACGGCTCTAAAGAAAATTAAATAAAAAATGTCTGTTGTAGAGGAAAATAATTAAATATTTGTGATAAAGAAATAAAAGGCAAAGTATAAAAAATATTAATTATAAACCATAAACAAAAATAATAAATTCACTCCATCTCTTCGACCCACCTGCGAGTGCCAGCGGCCTCGACCGTCCTTGATTGGTCGTCTTTGGACTCGTAGCTCCGCCTCCCCGTTACCATGGTAGCTGTGCAGCAAGCGACTGCGGCGATCCAGACCGTGGTCAGAAGGCGAGCGAGGCACCCTGCCACCGCCACCATCGTAGTACGAGGGGCTCCGCCTCCTGCCAAGCGCACAAACAACCAATCAGATGCAAACGATGTTCCGTACGGATCCTGTTACAGTTAACTATATTATAAAAATGTTATTATTATTTGAACTGCTTTTTAAAATACCAGAATAATCCAATCGTTTTTAAAAGAAAGAATCAAAGGTGTTCCATCGTCTCTTACAACTGGAGTTCAAGAGTTTCATCACGTTTGTTTGATTAACAGCAAACTCTTGTCTTGTAATAAAGATGATTTCTCAGGAGGCGGTTTAAACTAGTAGTCTAGTGTTCACTATTTCCCAATCACCAGATTAATCCTTTAGACATGCGGACTGAGACATCCTGCAGATGTTTAGTATTTGATCATTAAAAGGTTTGGAGGAATAAAAAGTGCTGAAGTCTTCCTGGACCGTTGGTGGAAGAGGTTAAAGGAGGGGTGCTATTCATGCTAGAACCTCCACTGGTTCTGCACATCTCAAATTTGGGTTTTTTAAATGTAAATCTGCGTATAAAGTATTTCAATACACCTCCAGCAACGACACTCTCAAGACTTTACACAGTTATTAGATCGGTCCAATCAACATGTATTAGTCAAATGAAAATCAATAGTTTCACTTTACTTTAATCTATGTTACTGCAAAGACTTAGTGTAGTCAAAAATGGGTTTTCATATAGAAACTTTTACTTCTAAAGAAATTTTTTTTATAGCGTAACAATTGTAGCAGATAGTTCACAGCCAGATAGCTCAAAATAAGTTTTAATACAAACTGAAATCACACAGGGGTCTCTAATGTAACTAAACGTATAAATAATGCAGAAACTTACATGCAGAGACTGTATCTGGTCAGTGTGCAATAACACACACGTCATGTAGCTGCAGGGCTACACACAAAGACTTCATCCAGATAAAACAAAAACGTTCTGTTTGTTGTCAGAGATAAAAATAAAAAGTGTCCTGTTGTTTAAGTTGCTGAAGGCTGGAAGCATCGTGCGGCACATTGACACACATTATCACCCACTCAGCAGGTTTATAACTGACAGGTGCGGCACAACAGAGGCCCCGCCCACTCCGATTTAAGCCACGCCCCCTCATACATCAACTACCTGCCTGACTCCGCCCACATGTGATATTACATCACTGCTCTTAGCTTCTGTTAGCATGTGTGTGTTAGCCTTCTGTATTTAGCAGCACAATAATCCCCAGTGAGCTGCAGGATTATTAATCTGTTAATCTGATTACTGTGTTTGTGTGTGTGTGTGTGTGTGTGTGTGTGTGTGTGTGTGTGTGTTTAATGGAGGGGGGTAGGAATATAAGTGTGTTGAAGCTGGGGTCTGGCTGTAAATGTATCTGTATGATCTAATTATTAATTAAGGTTGAATCAGACGTCAAAAAGAAGAGTCTGAAGTTTTCTTGATGCCGACTCAACCTGCAGACACAACTGAGGGTTAAAAAGCCCATTTAGTCTTTTTCTTGTAAACCTTTTATTCTGAAATTAAACTAAAAGATCTAAATCTGACTTTGTTTTTGATGTCACTCTATTTTCTCTTTAACTGTCCCGTCGACACGCGTTCATCCTGTCTGTCACATTTGCAGTATATTGTGTAGTTATGCACTGAATGCTCACTGGTCTGTGGCTCCGTTGCTCAGAGGCCCCATGGCTCCCGGCAGCCCCTGAAGGGCCAGGTGTGGAGGCGACGCACTGGAGTAAAACTCCCCCGATCGAGTGAGGATCTCCTGCTGCTTCCTGCACACGTTGCACACCCACATCACCTGCAACACAAGACCGGGGACAGAAAATTAGCTGAAAAGCATCTTATAGGACTGAACTCTTTGCTTTTTATGGTTAATATTTTTTGCATGAGTTAATAGTACTGTAATGCATTTTGTGAAATTGGAAAAAAAGAAACTAATTTAATAGTTTGCTTAGTGTTTTGCAACTTTCAATGTGTAACAATTTTTAAAGCCCTTAAATGACTTTTATTTGCATTCTTCAGACAAATTCCAGTTATGGTTTCCTTTCATTACTCATATTCATGTTTTTATTTCAACTAAAAACTCTTGAAAAACTTCACATCCACAAGTTCATCTGAACTGTAAAACACATTCCTTCAAAACTTTAAAGACAGACAAAAATAAATAAATAAATAAATTATTATCTGATGGATAAAAATGGATAGTTTGTGCATTAAAAACAAAACAATGCACCAGGAGAACCCTCATTATTATATATTAGATCCTTCACCATTTCAAACAAACCCCATTAACAGTTTAAATTAAATAATTACATTTTATTTCTATTTTTGAAAGTTTCTTGTTCCCACCAATAGGCTGCAGTCTTTATCAGTTTATTGTTTATAGCTATAGAACCAAAAAAAGACATTTCTGCATCAGAACCACGAAATCCTCGTGAGATCAAATGACCCTGCAGGTTCAGAGATTGCTCACTTATAAAAAGTCATCAATCAGCCACATCTGTACATGTTTAACCAATTACCAAGCAGGAAAATAAAGATGCAGGAGCTGCTACAACCAGCTCAATGTAGCCCATAATTTAGTTTTCATTATTTTAGGCCAGAATGCTCGTTGAGAAATAATTTTTAAGTGTACAAGTTCTTCTAAGGGGTGTTAAATATAAGTTTATTTACGTTAAGGAATTACTGTTAAATTTTGTTCAGTGAGAAATTACACATTATCCAAAAAATTTGATGTATATCAGCCATTAGCTGCCTTGATTTCTAAAGCTCGACATCAGTATCGGTCATAGAAAACTCTACGCAGGTTTAAAGGTGAGACAATAAGCTGACCTTATTGGCTCTCAGAGGGACACGCCCACCGCAGCGGGCGCAGAAGCGACTCTGACAGTAGCAGCAGGCTCGGCCGCAGCCGTCAGCGAACTTGGTTTTGTGACAGATGCCACAGGTGGGAGACTCCGCCCTCGCCGTCTGAGCCACGGGGGGCTCCTCCCCCAGCTTCTTCACCTGGTCTTTGTACATCTCAAACTGTTGGTGTAACTTCCTGCGGAGAAAAGGGGAGGTAGGGGATGTCAGACGATGGACGATGAGACAAATACTCCACCGGGCGTTACTGAGGCCCGAGGGGCAGCGATTTTAGGCAAGTTTCCAGTTTTTGTCAGTTAACGAATCAGACAAGAGGCCTGAAGGTACCTGACTTAAGCACAGGTACCGACTAAGCTTTGCAGCAAGAACATAATAAAATATTATGGATTAACCTCACGTCTCACACAGTAAAACTGAGGGACACCGGATCGGTGTCCTGAGCTGAGGCAGACAGGTGAAACACACCTCTGATGGGTTCACCTCCTGTGGGTTCTACTCACGTCTGCAGCTCGGTGTCAGTCGGACTTTTAACCTGCAGAACTTCGGTCACATTGGCTGCAACGTTATTGACCAACTGACTGAACCCTGAGAATGGATTCCACCTGTCCAGGTAACACAGACAGTCAGCTGACAGCTGTTCGCCCAGGGAAGGAGGCAGTTTGGGAAACAGGAAGTTGTTAAATGTGTAAAAGGTGCGTTTCCAGGGCAGGTTGTCTAGATCTGACTGAGGTACTTACGAAGCTGGGGGAGGTTTCTCTTCCTCCTGATCCCTGCAGACATAAACGGCGTGATGATGATGATGATGGTGAAATAAAGAAAAGAACAAAAATACACTGAAACTGAAGCATAAAATAATCAGAAACATGGAGAAACAGACTAAATGAGCTGCTGAAGTCCATCTAATCAGTGTTGTGATGTTTATTCATATTTTTATGACCATGTTGTGTCTGATTGTTTGCAAATTGTTCTGCAGCCAAACAACAAGCTTTTGCATTCAGTGAAGTCATAAAAATAAAAAAGCACAGATTTTGAGATTAGTGGTAGGTTCCACAGGTAACAGGTGGGTTTATAGTGGTCTTTTAGAGGTCGTAGGTTCTGTAGATCAGTGAGGACGCTACAGAGGTCATGATAACAATAACTGGGGGGGGTTCTGGAGATCAAGATGAGATTCTATGGGTTCTTTTTTCCATTTATCAATGATTAGGTTCAAATAGTCTGCATGAAACAAGTCACGAGGTTCTAATGGTTGGTGAGGAGATCCTGGATGTTAGTGAGGAGGTTCTAAAGGTCATAAAGAGTTTGACGGGGTAGTAAGAGCCTCCTAATGATACCAGAGCATGGTCATCAGTGGGTTCTACAGGTTGCAATGAAGTTCTAGATTTTAGAGAGCTCCAAACCCAGATTAGGAAGGTTCTATAGGTCACAGAACGGTGCTCAGAACGGTATCCAGGATCTCCTCACTAAATGTGAGGAAGGAGTTCTATTGACTGGTGAAGACCTCCTGATGATAACCAACTAGAACATAGCGGGCAGTAAGTTCTACAGGTCATGATGAAGTTCAAGGTTTTAGAGACCACCTCATTGAGATTTTAAGGCATGAGGAAGTTCTAGGGGTCACAATGAGAATCTAATGGTCAGGGAGATGATCCTGGATTTGGCTCTAATGGTCATGAAGAAGTTCTATTGATTGGTGAAGACCTTGTGACTAGAACATATACATCAGTAAGTTCTAAAGGTCATGATGAATTTTTAGTGGTCAGTCAGGAGCTCCTGGAGATTGGTGAGGAGGTTCTAAAAGCCATAAAGAGGTTCCATTGGTTAGGACCTTCTGAAGGTTAAGGGCTAGCTGAAGTTCTAGACTGTTCTTGTAGATCGGTGAGGAGTTTCCAGAGACCAAAAGGAGGTTCTAAGGTTTATTTTTCTTCTACAGAGTAGTAAAATATATTAGTAGGAGTTGTAGTTATTGATGCACCATTGTCCAGCTCCTAGAGATCTGTGAGGAGGTTCTAGAGATCAGTAAGGAGCTCAGGTCAGCAAGCAGGTTTTACAAGTCAAGAGGAGGTTCTGCAGATTTTTTTCTAAAGCTCACCATAAACCATTTAACTACCCAAATGATCATTTGGGAGGTTCTTCTTAATGAGTCTTCAATAAAAAGCAACTAAAATCACTAAATGGTGAATACGGCTGTGTTGGTGTTTTCATATTTTTATGACCACATTGATATGAGTCCAGAATCACTTTATTGGCCGAGTATGATCCACGACACATGGAATTTGTTGTCAGTAGATGGTCAGACTCCCTATGCTCATACAATTTACAAAAAATCATAAAAGTCAAGGTATAAAACCAAAATTTGAATAAAAACAATAAATAAAATCAGCTTAATGAATAAAATTTGCTTAAATAATATGAAAAGAAGCAAACAACAAAAACCGTTTCCAGCAGAAAAACAGTTCAGGTGTTAATGATATTAATGGCAATGGGGATAAAATTATTTCGGTGTCTTGTGGTTCTGATCTTAGCTGATCTGTAACACCTGGAGCTGGAACAAATACTGAGTGGGGAGAAAGGTCTCTGATGATGTTACCTGCCTTCTTCTTGACTTGTTCTATAGAAATCCTGAAGGGTGGGCAGGAGAGAACCAATGATCTGTTCTGCAGGTTCTTTTTTTTATGCACTCTGCAGTCTGCTTGTTTCTTGCTGTGTGGCTGCACCAAACCAGACTGTAATAGATGTGCACAGTATGAACCCAATGACAGCTGTGTAGAACAGCCTCGGCAGCTCTTGTGACAGACTTTGTTTCCTCAACTGCCGCAGGAGAAACACTCATTGCTGGGCCTGTTTCAGGACGGTGCCGGTCTTGACTCCCCATTTAAAATACTGGGAAATAGTAGTTCTGTGGGCTGTGAAGGGGGGTGTTTCCTAAAGTCCACTGTCATCTACACAATCTCAAGGGTGTTCAGCTCCAAATTGCTGGTGCTGCATCAGAGCAACCTCATACCGATACGCAGACTTGTCATCATCAGCATCGTCTTCACAGCAGGGTCCATGGAGGTGCAGTCATTGGTATAGAGGAAGAAGAGCAGTGGAGAGAGGACACATCCCCGAGGACCTCCTGTGCTAATTGTCCTGCCTCCTGACCTGATGTCACCAAGCCTCACCTGCTGCTTCCTGCCTGTCAGGAAGTCGATGATCCACTAGCAGACTGACGGTGGAGAGGATCTGTGGGTCGACTGTACTGAATGCTGAGCTGAAATCCAACAAACAGGATACCTGCGTAGGTCCCCGGGTGGTCCAGATCTTACAGGATGAAATTTATGTTTATGGCGTCTTCCACTGATCTGTTTGCCTGTTAGGCAAACTGTAAGAGATCCAGAAGGTGACCTGTTTTGTCCTTCAGGTGGGTCAACACATATTTAAAGGTTTTCATAACGACAGATGTTGGAGCTACAGGTCTGAAGTCCTTCAGACCTTTGGTGGAGGACTTCTTGGGGACTGGAGTGATTGTTGCCTGTTTGAAACAGGAGGGAACTTCACCAGAGGTAAATGAAGAACATCTTGAGGTCGGTGAGAAAGAATCTTATCACTCCAACACAGAATCTTTGTTCTGCTGTAATTTGGGCGATAATTGTTTGTTCTGTGAGCTCTGGTTAGTGTATCTACAGACGTAAAGTTTTATTTTGTATGAATGTTGTGAAACATTTGACAGATTAACCTAAAAGCTTGGACACAAAAAATGCTTTGACTGTCCCAAATAACTCGAGATTTGTCGTTAAACTATTCGACCAATGAGCCTTAAATCACTGCAGCTGACTTCAGCAGCTCTCACAGAATAATAATAATTAAAAAAAACATAACAGGATGGAAAAATACATCAAATTAAAAGCACTGAAACAATGTGATTGACAATATTCAAGGGGAAAAAATAATCTGGAGCCGTTGTTGGGAAATCCAGGAGAGGAGACAGCTCTTTATTCATCCTTTTGCAGATAATTTAAACACTAATTGATCACTCAAACCAGGAAAACCTTCATCTCAGAGTCTCCGTCACTCTTAAGTTCTCATATTCAAACAAACGAAATAAGGAACTCTTTTTTGTTGGCAGATGAAATCACCAAACTACTTCCATCAATATGATTTTGTCAGCAAATGAGGAAATTTTAATGTTTTTATGAGCATGCTGAGGGGATTCCTCTACAAACTGATGATTTTAAGTTCCAGGTTTGTCTTCAGAGACACCTGCTGGCCACAGGTGGCTCCAGCAGCTCGATCCGAGACCAAGAACATCGTCTGGGGTTGTTTCAGATGCCATCAGAAAACTCGCTGCACTGAGAAACCTGTTAACACTGAGGCTATTGTTCCTCTCTGTTCTGACCAAACACCAGTTCATCTGCTCCGACTGATCAATGAGCCGATCAACTCAAGACCTTAACTTGCTGCATTTACAACCAACTGGTTCCGGTCTTCAAAGATCCAAAATCTTCCAGCAGGTTTTGATCCTTGTTAAACCACAAACCCCGACCCACCAACACCCCCCAACTAATGGGATAACTGGATTAAGTCTGCAGTAATTAAAAGCAACAAAAAAACAGAAGGGCTGGCATCCAGCTGGCGAAACAAGCAAACATCCTGCTCAAGTCACCAAACAGAACCACAGAACCTTCAATAAAAAACCAGCATAACATCCTGGGTATCTACAGAAAGATTCACAACTACAGGGATCCTGCACCAAGCAAAGGAAGGCGTTTAGGGTTTATTGCTCATGTTTCTCTCTCTTTTTTGTTTCCAAATACTATTTTTTTGTTTGTTTGTTTGTTATTGCTGTAACAACTAAAGTCCAGAGTCAGGAGGACCCTGTTTTATGTTCTTCAGGAGAACTTCTTTCAGGTTGTTGATGTTCTGCTGCATCAACCATCACTGTTCTGAGATTATTATTATTAGGACATCTCTGACCCGTTTCATTCTTTAAAATGAGCAGATAATCGAGCAAATCTTCCTGCACCCTTTATTTCTTCTTCTTCTTCAGGAAAGTGGCTAAACATCTCAGATGAGCTTCCTTTTTTTGTGTGACATGTTTTCTGCTGCAGCTGCTGAATGGCTGCTGCTGACAGCGGCCCCACTTACTTCAGCATGCTCTGCTCCTTCTCCTCCTCTTTCTTCTGTCGCTCCATCACTGAGAGGATGATGCGCCGCTCCTCCTCGGTCAGGTGGCTCAGGTCCGGCAGCTCCGGCCGGGCCCCGGAGGGCGGCGCGGGTCCGGCCGCTCCAGACATCCCCGACTGAGAGCCGCTGGAGGAGAAACACGGGAGGGATCAAAACAAAACAGAAAACAAAACAAAAAAAACAAAAAAAAAAAAAAAACGAAACGAGGCGGTCAATCAGCTGCTTCGGCGTGGATGAAGGCTGTCAGTACGTTCAGTAAATCATGGTGACAGTGATGATGATGATGCTGATGATGATGGAGGCTGCAAAGCTGCAGAGTGTTCTAATGTGTTTCAGCGGCTCTGCGTGCAGCTCTGCGGCCGCGGCGGAGCCTCGAGGTGCGGCCGGGGAGCTGCGTCTGCACCCGCCGTGAGACAAATCCACCTGTTCATGTGTTCATCCATCCATCCACCCACCCACCCTTCCCTTCCTTCCTCACCGACAGGCGCAGCGGCGTCCTCTCGCCTGTTTACTCCGAGCTCATGTCGCCTCCTCCGGCTCCGGTCGGCTCTCCGTCCCGCCGGCGGCTCTCATCCTTCGCTCCTCCGCGGCGCTCGGGGCTCCTCCGCTCGGCCTGCTGTCGTTGCGTTGCCTCGCTTCGCCTCGGCGCTAATGGACGCAGCGGCGGCGGCGGAGGAGACGGAGGAGAGAATAAATAAATCCTCCATAGGAAAAGGGGGCGGAGCCACGGCACAAGACCGCGTTACGTGCAGCAGAGATCAGCTGGTCGTCGGCCGGTGGGCGGTGGTGCTGCTGGCTGCTGGGGCTAAACATAGACCTGCAGCCAAAGATAGACCTACAACCGAACCGAACCCACTGAGCAGCCAGCAGATCAATAAACTCAGTCACACCGTCTGCCGGAGGAACCGGCTGTGCAAAAGTTTTAGGCAGGTTTTTAAAAACATGTGTACTCTCATCAGTCAACAATGCAAAATGAACAGGAAATCTGCATGAAATCAACATTTAGTTTCATCACATGGTTCTAACACAAAAAACTGGTTATGACTCTGTGAGTGCTATAAATATTGGCCTAAAATCTACCTTCAGACACATATAAGTGCTAACAGATTGATCAAGACCTGTGTTTGAAATGTCGGCATTAACTATGTCCAGGCAACTCTGTCTGTTAGCAAAATACTTCATGAATAAATGAATTAATTTTAATTAAACTGTCAGGAAATAATCACTGGATGTAGCTCTGTAACTGATTGCTTTTTGGACATTAGCCAACACAAAAATGGCTATAACTTAGTCATTTTCTACATATATTGAGCTAAAATTTGGTGTGGCAGTAGCTGAGAGTCATCCCCAACCTGAGTGTGACACCCCCTGAAATTGCACCACATAGTGCTTATTGTCATTTTACAAGATTTGACCAAAACAGGTACGTAACTTAGGTATACTTAATCATAAACCTGACTACAAGCTTACAAAATCTCTTGTTTATGTGCAAGTGTGCCAAGAACTGATCCTGTTTTGATTTGTCTGTTGTTTTTTCACTTTACATTTAATAAAATGATTAATAAATATAATCGATTACAATTTATATTTGTGAACACACTCTTAGTTTACAGCTAAAGTGAGTTCTTGACACTCAAAATAAAAATAAACTAGTTAAATAAAAAGATATTTAGACAAAAAAAAACACTTTAAGGCAATATATTATAATATCTCGTAAAACATGAATTAATTAATATTTCTAAGCTAAACTCTGACCTATTGGAAATATTCTGTGGAGAACAGCGCCCTCTGTTGGTGAACTACAGTAACACACCAAAAGCTGAAATCGTTGGTAAAAATCTATGATAAAAAGCAGAATGTGTGTGACTAAAGTATTTAATTGAACTTTCCTGTAAAAATTATTGTACTAGATAAAAGAAAAGGGTCAAAAATGACAAAGACTTTAAACTGCTGCTGTAAGGAGGATTGTTTAGTCTCATCAGTTCATAAACAGATAATGTTAATTAAAGAATCAGTGTTCACATCTCATTAACAGCGAGTTTAAAAGCATTAACGCAAACATTTTTCTTTTCCATCTTTTAATTTTACATCCGGGCCATCTTCTTGTCGAAAATGTTCACACATTTGAAGTGAGAACGAATTTGACCAAATATTTGGACACAGTTTGTAATTTATACCTTAATAACTTTAGTTTCTACCGCCATTAAACCGGACCAAGTCTCTGCTGTTACTTCCGGTTAACCCTTTTCACAATAAGACTCTGAAACAAAAAAGACGCTACATTTTAGTAACAGAGCTGCGATAACTACTTATTTTTCGACGTCTTTTAAAATAAAATGCGATGTTGTTTTTTGCTAGTGTCACCTCGCGTGTTATCTCTTTGTAACTTTATTATTTTGAACTTTATTGTGAAATGAGCTCGGAAATGGTAGCTGACTTTTAACGGAAGTCTTGCTGTAGCAACGCTTAGAGCCTAAAGTAACACATGGCTTTTAGTTACAGTTTTACTACAGTTAGCTTTTGGCTTGTGGTTTGCCGATTTTAACTTTTAGCAGCGGTTTTGCTCATTTTAGCTCCTGTCCTGCCTGTTTTCTGTGTTTAACAATTCCTTCAGCGCTCAGAAATCATGCTGCGTTTTCACTGAAAATGTCATTTCTCTCATCATCAGTTGGTGTTTACGAAGCCTCCTGCACAGCCCGACTTGCTGAGGTGGAGATGTTGACCACGATGCTGTGTCTATAATTTAACACTCCTGTTTTGAAGGGGATGTGTGTGACGTCATCGTGTGGTCATGTGACTCCTAAACCAGTCTTAAGAGGATTATTGTGTTGTTCCTTCTGTTATAGTTACTGTATCTTTTATTATTCAGCTGTTTTTGTTATTTCAAGAAGAAGCAGAAATCTGTGGGCAGCCAAACAATTTGATTATTGATTTGTTTGCGGATGATTGGCAGCTTCCCAGCAGATGATTGACAGATGAAGCTGAATGTGTGTGCAGTGTTTCTGCTGCTGATCTGCTGTCTGCAGAGGGTCGACTGCAGCCTGCCAGACTTCACCCCCGCAGCAGCACCACTGCAGGTAGGACAGGTGTACAAATGAGGGAGTAAGAGACAGAATAAACACAATCTGAAGCTGTTTAAAAGTAGTGACTAGACCATAATGTTGTCACTTTTAGACTATACAACACACCGATGACTACAATCAGCAGATCAGGAGGGGATGAGGGGTTTAAATGATCTCGTTGGTTTTACAGGAAAAGGTTTCTGTAAACTCAGAGTCAATCATCGTCACATCTCCAAAGAAGAATGACTTCATGCGACTTCCTGGAGTCTGCCGACGCCTGAAGAGACGCAGAATCACCATCCTGGTAAATATCTGCTTGAGCCCTTTTCACACAAACATTGCTGTGTGTCAACACAAATATGATCTCTTTGTCAAGCTGCTGTTGTTCTCTGTTGCTGGTTGTTTGCTCAATCCTGATATATATATATATATATATATATTCAAATAACAGTGTCAGAATTAAAAGGAGACATTATTTACAGTACCTTACACATAAACATTTATTTAGTTCTTTGATTTTCTTTTCTGTTGCAAGGCCACTTAAATTTAGCTTCGCAACCTTTTGTTTTTGTTTTTTTTTTTCAGCTTAGTTTACCATAACTTACAGTCCTCTAGTGTTTAACTAAACCAAAGCATGATGTGTTGCTTCAAGGTCTCTCCTTCCTCTCCTCTTTCAGTGCAACATGGAGAAGTTCTGTTGGGGATGGGGTTGGTGGAGGAGTCAGAAAATTCCACACGGTCAGGTGTGTCGCTGCCCTCAAGCTTCCAGGTGTTCACATTTCTTTATTCACAGCCTCTGAACAGAAAATAACAAGCACAAGCAGTTGATTTGCTGCAAATAATCTGATATGTATTATTTAGCCTGCATGTATTTGTAAAAGCTGATTAAAATAAAAAATACAAAAGGGTTTTGTGTATAGAGGGTTTCTTTTCAGATATTTATTAAATTACATGCTCTTTATACGTAGATGGATGCAGAAAATTTTAAACTATAAAACAAGTCAATTTTAAGATTATCACTGATAAAATATTGTGTTTACAACACAAATGTATTTAATTAGTGATTACTTTGGGGTTTAAAGTATTCCTTAAACGACAAAATTGACAATTAAGGTTGTAATGTGCAACAATGGCCACCAGGTCGCGGTGCAGACACACTGAAGACGTATATTTCAGAAGAGACGTCATTGCTGATGACGTTTTCTCTGACTTCCGCCAACATTTACGTTTCCAACGGGCCGAAGAAGCTGAAGGAAATGGCAGGTCTTGACTTTCAAAATAAATGTTTTAATAACATCATGTACTACATCATCAGTATAAACCCGAATTTTCCCGACTGTTTAGGCTCACGGGGTCTGAACTCTCCCTTGTTTTTGTTGGCACTGGCCAGATTACATCCTGAGCAAGTCTCCAGACCACTAAAGGACTAATAATTTACTATAATTTACTGTTATTCACTTGTATTAAAAAATGTTAATAAATCACCAGCAGCCAACCATGCAAGTATCTGAACGCTGAGCAGAAACTGCTCACTTTCAGACATATAAAGTCGCAGGGAAGACCACAATAACAAAAAACACAAACTTAAAACTGAAAAACTTGGTTTGACAGGAGTTTATTGACTGCACCCCATGTAACTATATTTAATATGCAGTCTGTTACCTATTACCTTTTGTTATGTTTAATGTGCCCTACAAATGTATTGTAAGACAATTGATAAAATCAAAGAAATTATATTAAAAACATTTACATTTGTGTGCATAGTTTTTTTTCAAGTCTGAACGTTGTGGTGATGCTTTTACTCTGAAGACACTAAACCGGAAGCTTTACGTGTGTCTCTCCACTTGTTTGAGTCGGTGTGAGCCTGATCGCAGTCCCGGTGTTAGCAGTAGGTGGATTTAACCTGCTCTCCTTCCAATAAGTAACAAAATTAACGGATAGTTTGTCTCGTACTTCGTTTTAAACCAGCTTCTCTTCTTCTCGACTTTTTGTGTTGGATTTAAAATGGCGGCGTCTTCAGTGGATCGCGGTGAGTGTCCGGAGTTTAGCTAACCTCGGCTAATGTTAGCTCCTCTTTGTAGGTAAACACAGCGTTTGGGTAGACAGTTTTAGCCACAGCTGTAGCCTCACAGTGTCTTTGTGTTGGTGTTGTTCGATGTATAACTCTGATATAAACGGAGCTCAAGCTGGTTAAAGGTCTGTCATCACTTTTAGTTTGTTAGCTACATGTTAGCTGGTTAGCTTATCCGTTCACGACTGATGCCTTTGTTTTGAGTCTGCATTTAACTATCTGTGCAATCAGCTGATTATTAAAAGTGCAAAGTTCATTATCTGTTGGTGACGATGCTGGAAATGCTTCTCAGACTAGAAAGTAATAATAAGTACTTTTTTTAAATCTGCTGATGGCTTGTGTTTGTTCATTTTTGCACTTATTAATCTTCAGTTCACTGTAATGTTTGTACATTTCTACATTAATAAACAGAGAGGAATATAAAATGAAACACTACATGTCCCAAAGACTTTCTTGTAACTTTAAGGGGCTTTTTGATCAACATTTCTTCAGGCTTTCTGATGTTTTGTCAAAGCACTTTGATGATTGACTGCTTTTTAAATTATTTTTAGCCCAGTCATTCTACCTTGACATATTTAGAAAGAGGTTTGGTTGTCTTGTCCTTTTACACTATCCTATAAATAATTAAATTACAAATATACACCAAACTTAAGGGATGAATCGGTGTTGAAGTCTTGAGGAGTAGCTCAAGACTTGTATGACATTTGATTAAATTTAATGCTGTTTTTTAACCATTTAGTTGGCAAAAATACCCTTTTATCTTCCAACAACGGCCCTCAATAATTTACAGAGAAAGTAATTTAATCAAGAAAATTAATTTACAAGTAAAAAGTTATTTGAACAAACCAGACTGACCGACTGATTTGTTTTACCTTTCAGGATTCAGCAGTTTGTTGCCTTAAATGCCTTTACTCCACCTGAGCATCATGTAAGCAGACAGACAGGAAACCACCTGAGAGTCGAGCCTGTCCCGGGTCCAGTTGGGTCCAGAACCAGCCGGGTACAGGTCAGTAACCTGCAGTAGAGACAAAGGGTGTGGCTGTGGCGTCACCTTCCAGTTGGGGAATGGAGAGCGACTGCCGGATCCCAGTTACCTGCTGTCGACCTCGAGTCCTCCTCCTCCATGCTCTGTTCTGGGTCCTCGTCTCGCTCGGGTGAGTCGGTCTCTCAGAACTTGACGAGGTTGTTGCTTATAAGGAGTGATAGAATTCAGCAATTATTTCTCAGCAATTTACTACTTCCCTGCTTGTGCTGCTTTAGCAACCAAAGCATCCGCAGAAGAATAAATAGATTATGTTGATTGTGAAATGAGACCATGAACTTGATTTCATGCTTAAAATTATCGATATTTATCTTTTGGTTTCATAGCAGAAGAGTCGTTAGGCACCTCATGATGTAATTATGATTCAGATACAGTACACAATATTTTACTTTACACTGCAGCATAAAACAAGAGAACAAACCGAGTCTAATTAGTGAGAACAGTGGCATAAGACTCTGTGGTGCTCGGTGTCCATGCCTTACATTAGAGCCATTACTCATTTTCTTTAGTGTTTCTACGACTTTGTTTTTGGTCCTGTTGTAGAGTGTGGAAATGGCTGTGATGATCATGTTCTATCGTGGCTTAAAAGTGCAAAACGCAGCACACAAGTCCAGATTTTCAACCACAGAAAACGGAGCAAATCCTTCACAACAAATGTTGCAGTGGACTTTATAATTTTCTTTGTTCTTTGGTAGTTAGGTGGAAACTGACGTTACTCGCTCGACCAGCTGCGTTTACGTTTCCTCCATCTTACATTAGTGTGGCTCTTGTCAGTTTCATTTTTCCTTTTGATTTCATAGAAGCTGAAATACTTTTATGTATTATGAGTTTTGTCAGTGAAATTTAAAACTAGAGAGATGTTTGACGCCTAACATGTTTTTTTGTTTTTTGTTTTTTTAGAGTGTATGGAGCATCTCTGCGGAGTGAAGTGAAAACTACAGGTACATCCAGCTTTAACACCTCCAAAAACAAACTGTTCTGTGAGATGCAAACTGTAATTAAACATTGTTTTCTGATGTCTGAACATCTGTAGCAGCTTTGAAGCCCGCTGCCGCTCCCTGCTGGCTAACGGAGGAGTTTGTGGTGTCCGAGGCGTGCGTCCCCTGCAGTGACTTCATCTCTGTAAGCAACCTCTGTTTCATTTGCTTTTAAAAACAAAATCACTTTGTTTTTATACTTTAATATGAAGCTAGATTTACTGTGAATCGTCATGGGTTTCACAGTTGCTTGAGACCAAACATTGTGGATGCAAACAGCTCAGAGAAGACAAGTCTGGTCTGATGTAGTGACTCTGTGATTGTTTCAGAAGACGCAGATGGCCTGCAGACAGACGGGATACATCGAGAGGGTCAACTGCACCAAGTCCAGCAAGGAAGAGTACAAAAGGTTAGACAGCTCACAGCAAAGCACACAGAGACGGAAGTGAAATATTTTAAACAGCAAAGAGTTTGGTGATTGTGGTTCAGGATGAAGGTTCTAACCGTTCTCCTCCACACAGCTGCCGCTCGGCTCTGATGGAGGAACATCTCTTCTGGAAGTTTGAGGCAGCAATGTTGGCCCTGACGGCTCTCTTTGCCATCATGGTCGTCATCCGTCAGCGCCGGCTGGATCGCCTTGCATCAGAAAAGGTCCGCCGGCAGATTGAATCCATCTAGGACGAGGCCCTTGTCTAGTTTTTATCCTGCAGCAGTATTTTAACAGGAGGTGGAGTTAAAATTGAGCCTCAGAGTTTGGACTGAGATCAACCAGGACTAAAGAAAAACCTGCAAAGAACTGGACTGCAAGATGTTTTCAACACAAACCTTATTTAAAATGAGATGATAAACATGACAAAGACATCCCAGTTCTTCACCGATGACATTTCATCTTCACCAGCAACTGATTATTTCCTGTTAGAACCCCACACAAACACACTAAGGCCAGAAATGTTCTGACTCGTGATGACGACAAACTTTAAAATATATTTTAGTGCTGAAAGTTTATAGATAAATTGAGGAAGGATGAAATAGTACAACTGAAAGTTTGACGGACTGAAAAGTGAAACGGAAATGTTTCAGAAATGGTAGCTGAAACTTGTCACACCCAGCCAGAAGTGTGCGTACAGATCAAGGCATAGTATTATGGTCTGCTGCTGGATCCGTGACTCCTGTGGTTGAGCAGACTCCAGATTCTAACAGCGGGTTGGAACGATCTCACAAACAGGAACCACAGAAGGCTGTGGTGCAGGTTTCTGGAAAAAATTCAGCTTTACTTCTCGGAGACACAATGTTCATCTTTACATTTAGTCTGTGATCTGAAAGGGCTTTTTTTCTTTTAAGGTTGAAGTTACACTTTCTAAAACTCAATAATAAACTAAAAACCTCCATCTGATGGGTTCACATCACCACTCGCTGCGCTCTGATTGGTTACTGCATCAAACTGAACAAACAGCCAGGACAGAAACTGTTCCAGTATCTGAACATATTAAAGAATCATCCAGCAGTGATATCACCTTATGCTTCTCTGTCAGAGTTCCTGACTTGTTCAGCTGTGAATTTTTCCTCATCTCGCCGTGTA
Source organism: Kryptolebias marmoratus (assembly GCF_001649575.2). Taxonomy (NCBI): domain Eukaryota; kingdom Metazoa; phylum Chordata; class Actinopteri; order Cyprinodontiformes; family Rivulidae; genus Kryptolebias; species Kryptolebias marmoratus. The sequence continues at coordinate 5,487,833 of NC_051434.1, read as the reverse complement.
ACATATTTCCAGTTGTCTTTAAACAGAGATGATGTTTAGATGATTTTATTGTAAATAATAGTTTGGTTTATTTTCTGGTTTTTGTTTCTCTGTGAAGTTTCCGACAAAATAAACTGAAGAGAGACTTGAATCATTCTTGGGCTGGATTTATTCACACATTAAAAAGAAAACTGGTAATTTAAAACTTAATTTATGGTAATTTAATTTAGTGGTTGGTTGTACAAACAGGAAGTGAAGACAATTCTCCAGTTTATGGACCTGAACCAGGAGGAGACGGTCATTAAAAGAGCTAATGCAACAGACTTAGCTTGATTTATTGAGTGGTTATGACTCACTTTTGTATGTTTGCTTTTATTTTGAGGAAGGAAGAATCTTTAAGCATAATCTGAAATAATCTTCTGGTGCTTTGGCATCAGAACAGCACCTTTTCTTAGTTAGAAACTACAGTGATAATATTTGCAACTATCACACATCACTGACACCGTTGGATGCTGAACCAACACTTTTAGTTAAAGAATCGTTTTAGAAAAATCCATAAAACCATCTTCAATCAGGGTGGAAAACAGCTCTGATAACTCCATATTTACCTTAATTCTGTGCCCATAAAAGAACTAAAACATGAATAAGAATTTATCAGCACATAAAATAACAAGCAAATTGTAACTTGTGTGTTCTAATTTTATCACTTGCTGCATAAAGGACTTGCCCTTAAATTGTGTAACAAACTATAAGAGTTTTGAGAGTTAACACAATAGAATCAAAATGAAACATCTGAACTGAGGGTAAGATTAAAGAAAGAGATAACCCTTAAAGTCCTGACTCTGTCACATTTAGCTGATGAATCAAACTTTAAAAAACTAAATTCAGACTACTTTAGAAAACTGTAACAACATCAATAAGTAAAAACAATCAGTGAAATAATCTAAACATTGCACATTTTATTAGAGCAAAATCTCTCATTCTGCTGAGCAGCTCAGGTAAAAGAACAAATGTGAACAAATCAGCAAAATACAAATATTAAAAAAAAACAACCTCATAAAACAGTTTGAGTTCTCGTCTGAAATAAACTCCTGGTCAGGATTACAATGATGTTACAGCTCTGGTTACATTTTTCTGTGACTTTCAGAGCCAAAACAACATTAATAAACAGCTTTATAAACATATCAGCATTAAAATACTCTGCAGTGTATTTACACACTTTAATGCTGCGATGCAAAGACAACGTTTGCTGCAGTTCACTGGAAACTAAAGCAGGCAGCTACTGGATAAAAAAGTGAATTTTACATGAATTAGAGTAGATCTTAGAAAGTTAGAGTTGAGTTGTTTGAGTCTAAACATTTGTTTTAAAATCTTACAATTTAATTACATTTCTATACTTAAAAAAAGAACTATCACAAATAGAGAAAATTTATTTATCATATCTGTCATCACATGCTCTGATTATCCCCTAATTTAAAAAACAGTCCTGCTGATTTAATGGCTATAATTGATTTGAGTTTTTAATCCCCTAAAAAGAGTCTTAATTATAGACCCAACAAGTTAAAATCTGAGTTAATAAACAAACTTTGTCGCCTCCTGTTTGGACAGACGGTCACAGTGGTTTCACTTCTTCAAGTTTCTCCAAAATGTTTCTTGGTTTGTTTGTTTTTTAAGTCTTAATTTGTCATTGGCCAAGACTCAGCTGTCAGTTGACTGGCTCGTAGCCCAGCGTTGAAGCTTTCCTCTTTTTATAGAGGAAGACGAAGACGCCGCCCAGCAGCAGGAGGATTAGGGGAGTCCCCAAACACACCACCATGATGGTGAGAACCAGAGGAGAGAACGAGTCGACGGGAGGAGAGCCGACACCCACCAGCATCGTCCTGAAGGAGACAGGAAACACACAGAGTCAGAAACTGTTCTTTTATTCTTAGTCACCGACTCTGATTGATCATGAAGACCTGATAAACTGAACGGACCAGCTGAGGAACATGGTGCTGTTGTAGAAAGGTTCTCCTGCCAGACCGAAGCTCACGTTAAGTCCCATGATTTCTGGGTCTGAGTAGAAGGCCCGAATCAAAACGGATGACGCTGCCGTTTCCTCGCCGCGCTGCGGTCGAGGGTCGGAGTGACGGCACGGCGTTGCATCCTCCAGCACCGGGTGGGACTTGCGGTACGCCACGGGCTTCCACTGGACAAAACCCAGAACGTCTGAGCTGCCATTCATTGACGACACCCACTGAAAAATCTGGAGGGGGGAAATGGAATCAGAAAGAGAAAAACTTCAAATTCTCCAACAATTAAAGAAGATGAGACAGAATTATTGACAGCAACAATTTTGAGTCTCTCAAAATATATATATATATATATTATTACAGACTGTCTTTAAATTCATCTTTTGTGGGATTTTTAATCGAAAAGTTATGCCTTTACTCAGATTAGGTGAATCAGCCTCTCTTCAGGAAGAAAAAGTAAATAAATTGTAGAAAAAGGCAAAAACATCCATCAAATCAAACGAGCTGCAGCGGTGATAGCATTTGTGTTATTTAAGATTATTTCTTAAACAAAATCCTGGATGAAAATGAGAACGTCTTTAAGAACCAAAAGTAAGACTAGATGTCTTCAACGTTTCACCCGGACATGTTCTGGGGGACGAGTCTCTGCCACAAGTGGAGCTGAGGAGCTCATGATCTGATTTTAATTTAGCATTTTTTATGCTAGAAAAAGAAAAGAAAAAGAATAAACCGGAGAAACGTTGTTTTGATAATTACCTTGAATATTGACGGCGTGTACTCGTCATCGATGGACTGGCGAACGTCCACTCTGCTCAGAGGATAAGCCCCGGACACTGCCTGCAGCTCCAACATAAACCTGGAGTGATTTCCCCGCGGCAGCAAGCCATTAAGCCACACCTCCAACTGGGAGGAGTTAGCAGAATGTAGGAGGCGGGGCCATGACTCGTCACGCCCCTCTGAGTCAAACGCTGACAACTTTGAGAAAAAAAACAAACAGAAAAAGAAACATTTTAACAAAACTGGTGTCGGCTAATTTATTAAACTGTTTACGTTAAATGAAATCATTGTAATCCCTGTCACCATGACAACAAACCTTCAGGCAGAGCGATCCGTTCATGGTATTCGGGGCGGTTCCACAGACCAGCGCCGTCAAACCCGACAGGCTGACGTTCGCCCAGCTGAAGTCCTGCAGCTCGTACGGAGGGAAAAAGTCGTCCGAGGCCTCGGCCGTGTCGTTCACGTCATCGTACTCCCACAGCTGTCAGGCACAACAAAAGTGTCGTCAACAAACACACGTCAGGGTTTGTCCTTAAAGATTAAAGGTGGACCAGCGGGTGGTTCTGACCCGACTGAAGACGACAGCGGAGCTGTACAGGATGCTGCTCTGTGGCTCCACCGTCAGGCCGCCGCTGGTATTACGATCCAAGAACTGGGTCCAGTTCACCTGAAAGTCAAAACGAACATCATCAGGTGTTAAATATGATAACAAGTGTATTTAATAATTTATATATATATGACTTAATTTAATTTAAATGTGTTTTTTATTTTATTTAATAATGTTTATTTATTCAGCCACAATATAGTAGTTTTATTGTTTGTTTTTGGGCATATTTAACCAAAATTGTGTCCAAAGTAGCTAATATAAATAATGAATGATGGGAAAGTGGGAGAGTCAGTATTAACCATTATTTGTATCACGATAAATAAATAAATTTTAATACTAGGATCACTCTGTTGTACACAATGCACGGCGCAATGTGACAAATTAAAAAAACAATAAAATCCTCCTTTCCTAACAGCTGAAACTAAAACTCTAAGTCATAAAAATCAGCGACAGACCTTGACAGTAGAAGAAGAGGAGTCAGTGTGGACGAGCAGCAGCGTCGGCGCCCCCTGGTTGTAGAACAGGTAGTGCAACGTGTCGTTTACTCCCTCGGCTCTCACATGGAGCAGGTCGCTGCCAAAAGGAGGGGAGGTTGGGTTGTGGATCAACTGCACCGTCAGCTGAAACACAGAAGAAGAAAATCAAAGTCCTGCAAAACAGCAACAGCTTACTGACTGTTTCACTGATTAGTTAAGTCGTTTGATAAAATGGACACAAACAACAAAACACATTGTTCATTTGTGCACTTTAACTGCTTTATTTCACAAGTCATATGCTTTTAAATTTTTTATATCTAGAAGAAATAGAAGATAAAGTAATTCTCCAGATAATAGCTTAACCTTTGGGCTTAGACAAAACAAGGAGTTTTTATAAATTCAGAGTGATTAAAACACTGATTAAAGACTTGAAACAATTTACATCTGATGAAAAATATAGTTGTTTTTCTCACTTTATACTTTAATTAAGTTAAGAACTTGTAAAATGTATTGTTAACATCCACAGGCAGTTACATGTTTAAATAAAAAATATATAAAATTATATAGCCTCAAGTTTATTTTTATTATTAGAAAATACACAAATTAATAGTTTAAACATATTCTACGATTATCTTAAAGAAAAAATGTAAAAAATCTATTGTTTTAAAATATATTTATTGATACTTTAAATCTAATTAAATTTCAATTTAAGATCCTGTTTCAGATTACGGGAGGTATTTAGAAGTAAACAAAGCTGTAAAAACATTTTTCTAATGAGCAAAAACACATTTTTTTCCACTTCGTGTAGATTTTGACAACTAATAAATGATTTATCAAATAAACAAGGCAGATAAAAATATGAGTTAAGAAGAAAACGTATTAAAAGATTCGAAGATTTATAGATTAAAACCAGAGTTCATCGTTTGATCCGGTTTCACTTCCTGTCTCATCTTTAGTCTTTTTCAGAGTTTATTTTAAGACACTTTTGTCTTATTTTGGTCCCCTCACCTTTCTTTTGTACGTATTTCTTCCGTCAATCAAACTTTGACACGAAATAAAAACAAAAACAACTAAAAACACACGAACTCCAACACCTCGCCCCTTCGCTGCAGCCGCCATCTCTGTTGACCGAACTGCTGCGGGTCACATGATCCCCTCCTTCATGTCAGGTGACCGCTGAGGCCCCGCCCACTCGGAGCGTCCAATCAGGAAATTAAACGATATCAATCTAAAAAAGTACAAAATAACTACCTAAAATCAAAAAGCATGTTCATTTATGACAAAATATTTAAATTATAAACCCAGTTGACATCATGTACCGAGTTATTCTTTATTTAATGTTTTTTTAATCATTTAAATAGTTGTTACTTTGATTAGCAACAGAGCTCTTCCAATACGTTTGCTTTTTTAAATGATACAAGTTTTATTTAGATGTTCATTTAATTTACCCACAACGAGTTCTGCTAGTTTATAGCATCAATAAATTTACAAATAACTTCAAACACAAGAAGAGATCTGAAAGTTTAAATGCCATAGTATTTTTATTATCACCCTCCATAAAACCCCCTAACCTGGGACTGCATGGGGACATCAGTGACTCAGAGAGGAACGGTGGCAACTTAGATGGTGAACTTAAAAACTGACCTAACAAAATTACATTAAAAAAAAGACACATGGGCCAACTGGAATCAGTTAAAAACACTTCTTTACCACATAAAAATAAGTGTTTAAACAAATGAAACTGGAGACAAGTGTCAAATTTTCTAACTTTGTTTTTATTAAGTTTCAATGAGTCAGCTGGTCCCCACACACGCACACACAAACATATCCACACATACGATTACACACAAACACTCAGTTGGAGTGACTCCGTTGGGCAACATGGATCTAACTGGACCTATTCGGCTCCTTGTCCTCCCATATTCTCGTCTTTGTTCTTCTTCTTATGGCCAGACACAATGTCGTCGATACGTAGCAACAAGATGGCCGTCTGCAAAACACAAAGTCCTCTCAGTATTGGTAATAAACAGCACTGATCATGTTGATTCAAACTGATCACACTGTGAGTGAAGTCCTGACCTCCACAGCGGTCTTGTACGTCTGAGATTTAACAGCAAGCGGCTCCCAGATGCCAAGTGTGGACATATCAGACAGGCTGCCAGTTTCCCCATCGACGCCCCAAGACACACTGTTGTCCTGAGTGTGTTTGGCCTGAACACACATAAATACGATCAAAATTACATTTTAACTGCTTATGTTGGCATACAGAAAGGACAAGCAGCACACAAACTGCAGACCTGCTTGTCAACCATTTTACTGTCAAATAAAGTTTTGTGTTACCCTGAGGGATGTCAGCACTCGGATGGTGGAAGCTCCACAGTTCTGGATCAGGGTTCGGGGGATGACCTCCAGAGCCTGAGCCACAGCGCGGTACGGCCACTGCTCGATACCAGTCAGAGAGCGGGAACGCTCCATCAGCCGCTTTGACACAGCCATCTCCACAGCGCCACCGCCTGGGAGCAGGAATGGATCCAGCAGGACGTTACGACACACCTGCATGGCATCCTGCAGGTTCCTCTCCACCTCCTGCAGACCACAAACAGCTTTACACTCCGAACAAATTCATCTGACTGACTGATCAGCTGGGCGGGTCGCCCTTACCGCCAGGATTTCCTTGCTGGCACCTCTCAGCAGAATAGTGCAGGCTTTTGGATCTTTACACTTTGTGACAAAGGTGAAATACTCGTCTCCAATCTTCTTCACTTCAAACAGGCCTGCCTTCACACCAATGTCTTCCTCACGCAGCTCGTCTGTCCGACTCACAATGCGAGCCCCACATGCCCTAAGAAAGGACAGCATGGGTTAGAGGGCATGTTGCTGCTTCCTGTGTCTGATCAGTGTTCTTTATAACAAAGCAGCGTACCTGGCGATGCGGTTGTTGTCACTCTTCCTTACACGGCGAATGGCGGTGATGTTTGCCTTCACCAGGTAGTGCTGGGCCAGATCTGAGAGAAAGCATCAAGCCTGCTCTGTTAAACACTGATGGAAACGTAACACGAGTGTGTCTCAGATGGTTGTGACACAGGTTCAGATACCTGAAATGCCTTTCTCAGTGAAGACCAGGTCCGGTTTGAGGCGGATAATATCCTCACAGATGTGCTGGATGTATTCTTCCTCCATCTGCAGAATCCTGGCAAAGTCTTCCTCCTTAGTGATCTCTATGTCAGTCTCCAGGAAACAACACATGTTAGACACTGTGCTAAATAAGCTGTATTTTGACCACAGAAACCCTTTTCTAGACTCATGATCTTTGAGGAGGTACTTCCCTTAATACTTTCCATTTTTGCTACAAGAACTAAAGGCTAAAATACAATTCAAGAGGACATAAAAACATTCTGGTAGAGACAAAACCCCTGAAATTATATGGAAACCCTTTTTTTATTGGTTAAGCACACTGTATTAGCTTTCTGTCTCAGTAATAGATTTAACGTTTTGAAGTTTTAAATGTAATGGAGTGGTAGTTTAAACTGTAAATAAACTCTATATTTAACTCAGGCATTCATAACTGCCTGCAAGCTGTACTTCCTCCTTCAACAGCCAAGTCTTCTTCCATGAAGGTAGACACAATCTGTAATTATTTCAGGCTTTTTATGCTCTAACACAAATAAAAACGTGTAAAAAATAAAAATCGTATTCCTTATCATCAGTGAAAATGCAAAGGTAAATAAAAAAAGCTACACAGTATTTTGGTGTAACTGAGCGTTTTGTACCTGACTCTCTCCCTTCTTGTACTCCAGAGAGCAGTCCAGCAGGATGATACGAGGGTTTTCAATCATCCGTCTCATCCTGGGGTGAGTCACATCTTTGTTCACCATCACTCCTTTCAGAACACACGAGTCCTCAATGATCCCACCTGGAACCTGAACGCAAAAATGGAATTAAGAGAAAATGAAGAATCAGCTTTCAAACTGTTCAAACCTACTATTGCCATTTCTCTCTTTTAATTTGAAACAGTCTGAAAAGAGCATTCAGGTGAAACAATCAGTTGGAGGTGGTCAAGTCGCCATACCTTCTCCACCTTGGCGTACTTCTTGATGTCAATCTCTTTGCGTCCATTTTCCTCCAGTTCCACAGTACGAACGGCGTCCAGTGCGATGCTGCAGGCCAGTTCTGACCAGCGGCTTATAGCTTTGGTGTTGATGGCAGAGTGAACGATCTTCAGCATTATGGAGCGGTCTGAGGTGTCCACGGGGATGCTGGAGGAGAGGGAACACAATGTTAAACTCATAACAGCATAATAAACATGGTAAATCATAACCCTCATTGACATGATGCGAATGTTGAACACTAAAACATGTCAGAATGTACCTGATCTCCTTCAGAGTTTCCAACATGTCCTCCAGAGCTTGTCTGTAGGCGCTGATGATCACTGTTGGATGCATCTGCTGCTCCAGAAACTGTTCTGCCACAGCCAACATCTCTCCAGCTGAGATAAAGACAGGTAGAGTCAGAAAGACAAATCTTACATCACGGAAGGTCTGTTTCTCTGTAAACAACCAGTTTGCTCCTTTAAAAGTCTTCTTACCCAGTATGATAACTGAAGTGGTCCCGTCTCCCACCTCTTCATCCTGTGTGCGGCTGATTTCGATCATCGACTTGGCTGCAGGATGCTGCACCTGAATCTGTTGCCATGGAGACGAAGGCGATTAGGAATCAAACATGGACACATGGATTTGTGAGTGTCACGGATGAAGAAAACATTCGTGACTCTCACCTCTCTGAGGATGGCATTTCCATCATTCGTCATCACAATTCCTCCTGTGGGGTCGAGCAACATCTGCACAAAACAGCATAAAAATGTGACATGCTGTTGGCTTGGTTTACAAACAATAAGTGTGGTACCTCCTATTTTATGTCTGACTATTTATTGTGAGCAAGTAGGAACAAACTCACCTTCATCATGGCCCGTGGGCCGAGGCAGGTCCTGATCACATCTGCAATGGTCTGAAATAAACAGGAAGCGTTTACGTTATCAGCTTTGACCAGATTGGATCACCATAGTTACTAAAGCAAGTACTCACAGATGATAAGTAAAAAGACACTTGTACTGTTGTTACCATTATAACAGCTGTGAGTGGTCATAAATAAATTACACTGTTTTGTGTGGAGTTGTGCTTTCCTTCAGCGTGCGACAGCGTTGTCTGCACATGTAAAGGTAAATCTTCACACCCACAGAGCATTATTTTTTTATCTTCTAAATACACTGATCCTGGACTACAAGAGAAATCTTACAGTCCAGCCTTTTTCTCCCACAATGCTCACTATGATAAACCCTGACATAGTAGCCAATTTAGTAACTCTCAAAAAAAGAATAAACATCTCTCTCACTGGCAGACGGTCTTTCATAAACTAACCTTTGCAGCATTTATGTTTCCAGTCTGAACTTTACGTCCAGACTCTCTTTTCATATTCTGGTCTGTAGAGAAACAAGCAAATAGAGAGAAAGTTAATGTTAATAACAACAGAGAAATTATGAGCTCCAACTGCAGGATCCTTTTAATTTGAAAATGACATTGCTGATTTAGTGATAGTGTAACCATTTTATTGAACCTTGCACAATAAAATGGTGTGATGGATTTAAAAGACAATAGAATAGGACTACACAAAAAAATGACACAGGTAAACTGATGATGGGTCTAATAGAAATCATATTTTTTAGTTTGTCAGACATGACTGAAAGAAAGCTGCCTCACAGTTACTTTATCCTAGATATAAATTCTAACAGGCTTTGCAATTACGACTAATATTTACTCAAATCGCTAATTAAATTATTTGTTTAATAAAAAAACATTACTTCTTATAACAGTATCCAAAAACATACATTTTCTCCTGATAAACCAGTGGATTTAGATGTATTAAACACAATAGCTAAGATATTCCACCACATTAAAATGATTTATAAAGATAAAGTGCTGACCACATAACATAACCAGCATTAGCTTTCACATCTACTATAAGTAATAATCTCAACTATTTAAACTACAGATACAAAACGAACTTAAATTCAACATCCTGTACTAATGGTTCAGCTTCCTAGCCATTTAGCTGCATTTTAATGCTGAGTTGGTTAGCTTAAGTTAGCTTAGCATCCCCATAAGCTCTTCGTCGCTTACGAGCGCATGAGTTTTAAGATGCTAAATATGCCGGCTGGGTGTAGCTGTTAGCTTACAGCGTGACTGTCATATGTAGCATTAGCTCAGTGTGCTAACACCAACAGGAGGAAGCTGATGCTCCGCAGCACGGATGCAGCCTGGTTAGCACATGCTTAGCCGCTTTGTATCTGAGCCGGCCCGCTCTGACTACGAACGGCAGCTAAACGGGCAAAGCTGCGGAAACCGGCGGCCACCGACTTTAAATTTAGGTAACGGAAGATTAGTTTGAAGCAATTTTCGGTACTTACTGAGCACTAAAACCTGCTGGCCGATCATTTTGAGGGCGCGTAACGGACAACAGTAGCCTCGAAGGTTCTGGGTGGCACGAGGAGAGGGAAGGCTCAAAAGACAGGGATGGGACAGTACATGCGACCTGGCCAATCAGCGAAGAAGATCGTTTTGATTGGCAGACTCTTCCACCAATAGAGTGAATGAGGTAATGTCATCTGGCTACCTGCCTTTTATGGAGAAAAAAGCTGCCAGATTTGATTTATTTATTAAAATTTTATTGCGAATTACAACATTTTTTTCTCCTTTCTGTCTTAGTAAATACAATTTATACCAGTGAAGCTTACAAAGTTATTTCAAACTGATGCTAGCAATATTTTTTTAAATTATCAGTGCTTTGAGGACATCCTTTCACGGAAGTATAAAAATTATGAAGGGGCGATTTATTTTTTGCAAATAAAAACGTTTTGAAAATAGACAACATAAACACTGAACATTAAAATCAGCAAACACTAGCAAATGTCAGGCATTGTTTTATTAAACAGTCTCAGCAGATTGTGAAATTAAAAAAAAGGCAAAAATGTTTATAAAAAAGGTCTCTGCTAAAGTTCAAATAAATAAATACAGCACCAACAACAAATTGCACAGATGTAATAAATATAAAGAAATACATTATATCTTTGCATAAAATACAAATAAAACAGTGCACATTAGGTGGTTTCATAAATAAGTAGATCAATAAATTAATTAATTCAGTGAGAACATACAACATGATAGACTAATAAATTGGATATTAAAAATAACTGATTGGACTGAGTCTGTTTTGTAGAAACATAAATGAGTGGATATCTTAATTTGCTGTTTATGGTTCAAGTTCAAGTCGTGTCTGCAGGACTAAGAATCTTTCTGTCCCTTCACGTCTGGTTTTTAATCAGAAACTAGGTGGTTTTATCTGATCGGTGGGTGAAAATGTGTCACAGCTCCTCCTTAAACCCAGTAAGCACCAGACTGTGACTGGCTTCATGCTTCAGGAACTTCAAGAAGTCTTTGAGCTCTCGAGTGCCCTGAAGTCAAGCAGCAGACATCATACCATTAAACGTCACATGGGAAATCAGCAGTTATTAGGATGAAACAATGAAAGCTCAACCAGTTGTGTTTACCCACCTGGTATCTTATGGGATCATCCTTTTTACCAATTGGAGCGAAATAAATGGTTGGAAAGCTGAAGAGAAAAACAAAACCACGTGAAACAAATATTCAATATGCGCTCTTTTTATAAGTTAGTCTGTGAAATCTGCATCCTCACCCTTGGACATCGTATCCCACCGGCACATCGTTATCAACAGCATTCATCTTGGCAATGATAATGTTTGGGTCAGAATATAACTGAGAAACAAAGAAAACAAAAAGAGGATTCAACATCAGTATCAGAGTAATAAAATAAAAAATAAGCAGAGAAAACAACCCTCTGAAACAAAACAACTTATTTTATGTTTTGGTGGTTTCAAAATCAATAAATAATGTTGGCACTATATTTCAGACAACCAGCTACAATAAAAACAAATACTGAGAGTATTCTGGCAGAGAACAGACAGTGAGGAGCTCTAATAAATACCGTGTCAGCTAGCTCTCTGTAGACCGGTTCCAGCTTCTTGCAGTGTGGACAGGATGGAGAGTAAAACTGAATCAGAACATCTTTATCTGGATCATTCACAATGTCATCAAATGACTCTGCAACCACCACCTGCAGCGCAGAAGACGCACAAAAGCCTGTAAACACACCGAGGCCAGACGTCCTTCTATGGCCGCTCTTCAAGTACTTTCATTACTTAACATATAAAGACACGACCCAATCAGAGTAACAATTACATGCAGGTCACCTCACCTTCACGGAAGCAGTGTTCTTCTCAGGTATGGGCTCAGATTTGACGTAACGTTTGAGACGACCTGCAAAATAATCTTCTAGAAACCTCTCCAGTGACCGACCATCCCTCCTGAAACACACCAATCCCCTTTCAGTAACCTCAGTACTGACCAACAGTGGCCATTATTATGACTCAATCAACTCAACATAAGAAGAATGACACAATTATTTCAAATACTTTATATCTTCAGACACAAAGAGAAATTAATAAATTCAACTTTCAGACAAGTTCATCCCTGTTTGACCCCAATACCTACGTGAACTCCTCCCTCATGGTATACTTGTGGCCCAATTTGGTGCGGATTGTGACAAACGGCAGCTCTCCCCCATCTGATGTTCCCAGACCATAGTCATCCTCCAGCTCAGGTTGGAAGTCCTTTTTATTGGCTACTGAGAACGTTAGGCCACGCCCAGTGTATTGAGATGCCACCTTCATCACCCTGGCAACAACAGATCCAGGAGAGGGGATTAAATACACCTGTTGGCACACTCAACAAACAAGCCTGTGTTAGAGGTTTATCTGTACATTATGTCTATTACTTGTGCATTACCTGAGTTTAATCTGAGCAGCATCATGTCCAAGGACACGGTTTACACATCTTTGTATCCAACACATTTTTTGAATCTTTAGCAAAAAGGTTGAGTCAAGAATACGTGAACAATTGAAATTACCAAGAAAGGATCCGCTGAGGGTATCACTATCCTGCTGTTTCCCTTGTCCCAAGCACAAAAAGCTTTGGAGAACATAGCTTAAGGTTCTCAGCCACCTTGTAGTCATTAGGTCCTCCACATATTCTGGCAAGCAGGGAACAAGACAACCGTTGCATTTATTTCGTTACCTGTTCCTCCAGTAGTTTGACCCTCGCACGTTGTGATGATAATCTAAGTCGTAATATGCGGTCAGGAGGTCTCGAACTCTCAGACGATCTCTGTTCTCCATGGTCATGTGAGGACACAAACCAAAGCTGCACAGACAGATGGAGTGACAGTGAGGCAGTAGCTCCTCTGCTGCCCATCAGATGATGTACGGTGAAATCAAAGAGTCTCACATGTGATCTCTGATGAAGCGTCTCAGAGAGCCGATGGTGAGAAAATCTTTGAAAACGACAACACTGTCCTCAAAAGTGTTGGCCAGTCGGGGAGGTCTGAACAGCAACACACTCCTGGAGAGACAAAGGATAACACACACGTCGTATCTAAAACTCACAGATTTTTACTGCTAAACACAACATTTTAAAGTTTGTTCTTAAACTTACTCAGAGTTAACATGCTCCTTGGCTATCTGCAGATCAGTGATGTGAGCAAATCTGAACTGTTCTCTCAACAAGCCAGCAGCCTTCAGAAACTCATCCAGACGAGAGCTGTCAGACCCTGAGAAAACACCTAACACAACACACAGACTGTGTAACAAAACAAGGTTAACTCACAAAATATGTGCGCTTTAAAACATATTGAAGTTCCAAAATCATGGAGGGTACAAGATGCGATGGATCTGCAAAACTGAATAAAGTCATCACAGTACAAAGATGTAACTAGTGAGAAGTGGCAAAGTCAGACAGTTTAACATCAGTCATACCGATAACACTTGCATCGTAGTTGTTGACAAAAGTCTGAAGGTCTTCTTTAGTCTTCAAGTAAACAGAGTCTGGACCAGTCTGCTTCTTCATGTAGTTATAGATCCCATCTGAATTCACACAAATATTAAACAATAATTACTGTTGACTTCCAGACTCATTTATTTTCTCTCTGTTGGGTTTTAAATTCCTTTTACCTGCAGTGCGTGGTCCGTCATAAGGTGCTGAATCCTTGCCGTACCTGAAGATCTTTAGAGTGGGATACCCTGTGACCCCAAAACGACCACAGGTCTCTGAGTGAGCAGTGCAGTCCACCTGGAAAACGAGTGAGAGACCCGCAGCTTGTCAATTTGGTCCTATGTTTCCTATGTTACAAACGCTGATTCAGCATTCACACTATTGTTTTCCTGTTGTGTTTCCCCATGTATAATAGGTCTTACTACTTCTGCACACTTTGTGCTATTTTAGTCATTCATACATCAAAAGGTTCAGCTCATTCAAGAGATGGGTGCTATGAGTTTTGTTTTTTGTAACTTTTATACTTTTTAAAATATTAGACTTTACACTACTTTTAGTGAACAGCAAGGGTTTTGCTACTTTTAGTTAGCATTCTGCTTCTTTTAGCTTGTAGCTAGTGATCTGCCTCTTTCAGATTTTAGCTACCTTTCTGCAATTTTTAGCTTTTAGCTTGCCTTTTGCTACTTTAAACTAGCCATTTGCTACTAACCTTTTGCTACTTTTAGCTAGCTTTCTGCTTCTTCTAGCTCTAGCTTTTCTGTGTCTTTTAGCTTTTAGCTAGCATTCTGCTTCTTTTAGTTCTTAGCTAGCATTCTGCTTATTTACCTCAGTTTTAGCTTCTCCAGCAAATCTCAGCAGAGTCGTTCAGAAATGAGCATCTACACTCACAGCATTTTTTGTGAAAATGCTATTTCTCTAATATTACCTTTGCCAACTGAACAGTTCCCTTCAAACGACTTGCTGCCTTCTCAAATTCTGGAGCCAATTTCTTGCAATGACCACACCTGAAGGGAAGAAATAAGACAAACAAAATTGAAAAAGTAAGGAAGTTAATCAGGCATGTAAGAGAAAAGATGGAGGCGTGACAAATAGAGGCAAATAAGAGGATAAATAATGGAGGAAAAGGTGGATAAAGGAGTGTAAAGCATAGAGGAAAAACTCACACAGCTGACAACCAAAACAGTGAAACACAAATTAAAACCACAGAGCTAACAAGCTAGCTAAACCGGTTACCATGGAGCGTAGAACTTCACCAGCATGGTCTCGTGCTCCGTTGCCAAGTACTCGAAGTCCGCGTCCCCGAGCTCGAGCACGTCTCTGCGAGAAGACACGGCGACAGGACCGAAAGACAACAACGCCAGCGAGACGACGGGAAGCAGATAGATGGAGGTCATGACGGCGGAAATGGAACAGAATCGGACAGCGAAGGAAAAATTAAAAACAATACTAAAAAGACGCGATCACCATCACACAGCTTGGAGAACCGTGGGCACACAGAGCGTCAAGATATACCAAAATAAGAAGCGTTCCGGTTTTACCTTTCAAAATAACACTTGGCATAACAATTATATCGATTTTATGTAGAAAAATAGAAAAATATTGTGAATATTAAATCAATAATAATAACACTTAAATTGTCTTTGTACAAATAAAACTCAAAAAGTCCAGTTTAAATGCAAAAATTAAATTCACTGCTTTAATTCTGAAAATAAATGTTTGTTTTTGACAGTTTCCGCTGTAACTTTACCGTTGACGCGCAGCTGTCAGATGGAAGGCGGGACTTGAAGAGAAAAATGCCGGAAAACTGCTCTGCCATTGGTCAAACGGGTCAAACTGTGGTGTGATGTAACCGTGCTATTGGCCAATAAGCCTGTCAGTTCCAAAGAGTCCTCTACTTCCCAGTTTTTATGAATAAGAATCTCAAGAACATATTGGGGTTTTTTTTGTTTTTAACGGAGCCCAGTAACATAAACTGTTATGTTTTATACCGTTCTTGGCCTTAATCAAATGTAAACAGGTAATAGTTAAACTTCTAATAATCTAAAGCCAATATGACAGTTGAAGTATTATTATAAGATAATATAGTAGAAGCTGAAGACGCCAAAAAATACCCTAAAGGTGGAAGCACTGGTCCAAACAAAAGCTCTTCACTGATTTGTACTGTAAAAAAATTGAAAAAGTTTAAAACAGAAAACCTGAATCCAGAAAACAAATCACTGTAGGGTGCAGCTATGAAGCATGCACACAGTAAAGATAAACAGAATCTCGATAGCGTGCATGCCTTTAGCTAGCCCACAATGAAACAGATATATCAAGAGAAACTTCAACTAAATGCAGCTTCAGGAATCGGCATGATAATGAACACAGTATGCCAGAGGAAAATTATTTCTTTACAGTAAACATCCATTGTAAAAACCTGAGTTCAAACATACTACACATTAAATTGAAATGTGCGAATGGATGGCGCAATTCAGAGAAAGAAATAAAAACAGGTCATCATAAGTTAATTCTAAGAAAGAATTTAACACGAGCAGTTTTAGAAATGTAAAAAAAATTCTTTATTGAATTTCATTTTTTCCATATTCAATATGAATAAACAAACGGTTCAAAACCTTAATAGAAAGCTGGAGCATCTTTCCCAAAACATGAAGACAAGGTTGTTAAGAAACACAAGAACAGGCAAAAATGGTTCAACCCCCCAGTTGGGAAGATAAAATCTTCTGTTATTTGAGTTTTGGCATAAATGAGTCTTCAAGTGATCAATCAAGCTGCTAGTTTGTAAAATTTTACTAAATAATAAAGAAATAAGACCTCAAGCGAATGGGTTTGTTAAGAGAAAGATTAAATTTTCAAATCCCACAACTGAAATAAATTGCAATAACTACTGACTGAAGTTTCCATTAAAACCAAATTTGTTCAGACTGAAGAGACAGCAGCTCTTTTTTAAGGCATGGATGAATTAAAAGAATAATAAGCAGAGCACTAGCCCCAGATTTATATTTAATATTACTGGTTTTACTGCTCATCAGGTGGAATGTGGAAAAAACATGACTCTGAAAAACAAACATTAATCTGCAGCGATGTGCCTCGACTTCAGTGGATCAGTCTGTTTTTAATTCAGGCTTTAGTCTTCAAGAAGAACCTCGATGCATCACGTGAGGTAAGTTATGAATAATTCAGGTCTTCACAGTGATTGGAGCAATTAGGATTAAAGCTTTTCACAATCATCACAGTTTTAACCCAAATCTGGAAGGAGACAGTTACTAAAATACTTGTTTTTCCATTATTGAAGTATATTAGTTTTTGTACAGGTGTGGGTTGACTCAGACTCTGTATCCTCAGAGGAACTCACCGAATTATTTTTAAAATGTTCTTCAGGCTTTCTGGATCAGCTGTAAATGACCCGTAAAACAAGAATGAACTCTAAGGTTTTTTTTCCCTCTTTGAGTTTCTATGTCACTGAGGTGAAATTTAAACTCACAACCGATGCTCCTGAATTAAACCAGTGAACTACAAGTTAGCTGTTATTATTATTATTTTTTCCAGCTGTTAAGCCCCCTCAGCTCAAACTTTGTCTCATCGCCTGTGTTTGCATCCACGAACCCCGTAACTGAAAGGTCACATATGTGATTCCACAGCGGCAGATATCGATCAGGCTTAGCTCAGACGTTGATTTTGTGTTCAGAAACGGGCTTCTGTTCAGTCAGGAGCTGCACTGTGTCTGCTCACTGGCGGGCCCTCCGAGGAACAGGAAGTGGACTTTTGGGATGCAGAGTGAAAGAGCTTCATGAGGTCCTGGAATCGAAAGCGTACCTGGAGGAAACACCAAATTATACTTCACTAAGTAAAGAACTTATAAGGTACTGATTCGGCTCAGGATGCAACACGATGAACACGTCAGCTCTGTCCTCTCTCACCTGTTGGACAGTCTTGTTTCCCAGCTGAGAGGACACTTGTCTGAAAGTTTTCCTGTTGGCTCCTCTCTGCTGACAGGCCGTCAGGATGATGCGGTCAGCCTCACTGAAACAGAGATTTCCATTTGCTTTAAACTTCACAGACATCTTCAGACTTTTAAAATGTTCTATAATGTTTTATCTTATGTTTATGTGGTCCTTTCTATATTTAACAATAACTTTGTTTTGATTTTTTCATAACAATATTCATCTTTTTTACTCTTAACACTATGTATAAAACAAAAACACACAAATACACTAACAAAAAAAGATTTGCAGTTAAGGTGGTTGACGTGTTATACAAAACAAAAGATCTTTGTATTATTTTAAATGTTAATATTTGCACATTAAAGCTATAAACGGATCTTTATTATATTATTTTGATTTACACAAAGCCAGTGAAAGTTAGAGAACAAGGAGTTCTTTCTACTGTGCAGGAAACAAGCATATTTCAGGTTGTGTAAAGTTATCGTTGTTGCCCAAGGACACGTTGTCATGTGGAGGATTCGAGGACAGCTACAACTGGGGCATCAAATGTATTGAAAAGTAAAATAAAACATAAAAACTCACACTTATTTAACGTGTTTATGATGTTTTATATTTTTAAAAGTGTCACCGTGTGCATGTTTTGCTCTGACCGTGTCCAGACGACGACCTTCTTGCCGTTGGACGTCACTGTGATGTTTTTGGCACAAACTGCTTGTTGCTCCCGCTCTTCCTCACTGTCACTTCCTGTGTGAGCAGCTCTGGCTGTCCTTCTGTTCTTGCCATGAGGGTTCGTGGAGCTGGTTGCTACAGGTGAGGAGCAGGTGTGGAGCTGCTGGAAGAAGTCTCGGACCTCTTCCTGCAGGTCTGGGTGCTGTCTGAGCAGAGATGACACCTGGGAGCAGAAACACAATAAACATTTCTCAGATTAGTCCTTAATGTGTTCTCTGATGGATTAAAACATTGGAGCGAATGTTTTAAAAACCTCAAATATGACTGAATGAATCAGTTTCCTGTTCTGAATTCATGTCTAAATAAAACATGCAATGATTGTTATTTAAATCAATTAATTTTAGTTGTGGGTTATTAATGCAGGAAACGTTCTTTTTAAATTTTGATTGATGCATAAACAGAACTGCCAGGAACCTTTCTGAAATGCTAAATGCATGAAGCAAATACAACGTGACAAATTTACTCAAAATAACCAAAAATTGTCTTTCTTTTCTGTTTTATTTGCGTTCTTTACAGCCTTTAAAACATTTTCTTTTTATTTTAACACACATTTAGTAAACATAAGTTTATTACCTGCCTGTAAACTACAACATATAAGTAACAAACACATAAAAATGTATTAGGATTAATTATCAAAGCTATTTTGCACATGACTTAAACATATAATGAACTTAGTGCTAACGGGGGGTTAAAGGTCATTGTCTACCTTGTCCATGTCCTCTGAGGAGGGGGCGGTGCTTCCCTGCAGCACAGAAACCACCTGCTGGTAAAGTAAGGAGTTTTCTCCCAGGTTTTTCCCCAGTCGTCTAAGAAACCGCCTGCTGCGTTCAAACAGCTGCTGCTCCAACAGCTGACAGAGAAGAAGATTTAAATTTGGTCCCCGAGTTAAACCAGGTAGAGTCAGTGTGATGTTAGAGTAACGTCACCCACCAGTCCACATCTACGAGCCTGTCTGCGGTTCAGGAAGGCAGCAAAGTCTTTGAGCAGCTGAGGCCACGGCTGCAGGACAGAACTCAGTCTGTTAAACAAAACCTCCGGGATCCCTGACGCCCCCGAAGGCCCCGCTGACGAAAACTCATCCAACATCTGCAACAGCTGCTCTGAAAGGCCTGAACGCTGCTGCACCGCTTCACATACCTGCACAGGAAACACAAAGAGACACCGTAGGAACATCTGGGACAGGAGGAAGTAAACCAGAGTTTGCTGAGATGAAACCAACTTTTTTTTGTTTTGGCAATAAAATAAAATTCTAAAAAAGCAATTTGATTTTAACATACTTGTAGGGAATGTTATGATTTTAAGAAAAAAACAGAAAATAAATATTTAAATTAAAGTTTTTACAAGCTTTAGAAAACTTACAACTTTCTTTAACCAGTTTATTTCCCAAGTCCTAATTTAACTTTAGCCCTAATTTAACAAAGAATGACTTCCTTCAAAATAAAAGCAAGTAAACTAGTAAGAAGTGTGTTTTTACTCTGTGAAGATAATCCTGAGCGAACACCATGTCCTCCGACTGCCTCTGCTCATCTTCATCATCTTCAGAGTCATCTGACGACAGCTGCTCCTAAAAACACAGATTAGAAGTTTTAGTTTACAGTTACAAGTCAGTTTTCATTCCAGGTCGATGTGTTGATTGATTTTGTTGTAAAGAATCCAATGTTTGAAAACAATGTGATTAATAAAATAGATGATTTTAAGTCTTTTACAGCTTGATTTATCAGAAACTCTGAACTTAACAAACAATAGTAGCTTTAAAAATATTATTTTTTAAAGGTATTTTTACCTGCAGGCATTTAGCAAAATAAACACACATAACCCCACTTAACATTATGTGTTTCTGAATAAATGAAACAACATATTTTTGTTTCTTTTTTTTAAACAGAGTCTGGAATCAGCAGCAAATTTCCTTAACATGAATCTAAAATTATAAATACATTTTTGACCTGCAGCTGTATGACAGATGCTCTGGATTCATCTGAAGATGTCCCTTCATCGTCTCTCTCTTCTTCTGCTGCTTTAGATGGGGTCACGGTCACCTCTTGTTCACTTTCTGACTCCGCCTCCTTCGGATCAGACAGGTCGTCCTCGAGGGCATCGCTTCCTGCCACACTGGGTGAAGACTCAGACAGAGCCAGGAGGAGGTCACTCTCCTCCTCCACCTCTTCCTCCTTTTCCTCTTCGTTATTAACTCTAATAGAATCATCGCCCATTTCCCGAAAGGAGGTGGAGCCTTCAGGAGAAGCAGGGGCTTCATTGCCACTCCTCCTCCTGCTCCTCATTCCTCTGCCGTCCAGGCAAAGTTTCCTTGCAGCAGGAAGTACAGCAGACGGCTTCCTCCTCCTCAGGCCAGCCAGTGTCCGACAGTGCTGTCTGATTTGATCTATGGTTGCCAAGGAAACAGTGGAGGCAGGTATGATGTCAGTACTTTTGTCTGCTTTGGTCAGGAGGAGGCGCTGCAGGAGGGCTTGAGGAGGACTTAGCGATTGCGGAGGAGAAGAAGAAGCGGAGGAGGTGTTGAGCGGACCTTCAGAGACGGATGAAGCATCATAAGGGGGAGAGGGGAGGAGCTGCTGCAGCAGGACGAACCCCATCCGTTTGAAGTCTAGGTTCTTGGGGAGGCGAGGCGGGTACCTGGTCCCAGGTGGGAAGCTGTAGGTGTCAGGGGCGGAGCGCACAAAGGCCAGGTGACTCTGACGGGCCTTATTCCTCCTGCAGGAGGCTGGAGCTTCTGGGCCGGAGCCAGATGGGTTGTTGAAGTGTTTGATGGTTGGATAGATGACAGGGAGGCTACGCTGGGAGAAAACAAACATTTTTAAATTGAGAACAAATTACAAAAAACATTTGACTCAGTTTGGTGGCAATTTAAAAAAAAAAAAACCTGCCACATAGAACAATTAAAACAACAATTTCTCTGTTTGTAGGTAGGAGAGACATTTGCAATGACAATTTGTTTTTCCAGTATTCCAGCTTTGGATGAATTAATTTGCCTTGAGTTAAACTGCAGACTGGAATTATAACCATGCAGATAATCAGCTGTCATACCACGAGCCACAGAGGCAGGACGATCTGTTCCCTCTCCACAGGTGGGCGTCGCACCGCCGGATCAACATGACGGCAGGCTACTGGCATCGACCACACCACCTGCTGATACCTGAAGGCCTGCGGAGGACATAAAGTTAAACACCCTGAGCTGAGACAGCTGTCAATCAGCTGTGAGTGTGTTTGGTTGGAATACCTTGACAATGTTGTCAGGTGTACCAGGTCTGCAGCACTGCAGGATTCTCCGTCTGACTTGTACCACGGTTTTCCTCAGCAGAAACTGAGACACAAGCTTAGGTGGGTCACATGCCCCCTCCATGTTCCTGAGGCCAAGCACCAGCAGACTGATAAAACAAGGAGACAAATCTCTAAAACTGATCTGTGCTTTTCTTTTGTCTTTGTTGTGGAAGAGGTAATTGCTAGTCTACTCAAAAGTACTCCACACATCCCTGATTAATAAAAACCCAACCCTGCAAGTGTGTGTTTGTGTTACCAGTCCTCAGCTGCAGTGAAAGCCGCCGTCCTGCGGGGGCAGTACATAGCCGGGTCGAGGCTGGCACAGGGCAGGAGCTCGGGGTAAAGGAACACTGAACGAGTGGCTATTAACCAGGCCAACTCCGCTGGCATGACGGGGAAGCAGCGCACTGACAACACAGACAGAAAGACAAGAGTACATTTACAACATCATCACACTCAGCTCTTTACTGAAATCTGAAGGCCTTGACGGAAAATCAAAGATCTGATGATAAAATCTCCTTAAAGGAAATTCATGAATTCTGCATCCTCTATTTAACAAAGATCCTCCACTTCTCTGCAGCCAAACTGACACAGACCTAAACAAATTCAAATAAAGCAAATAAAAAAAACATCTTTGACTAGTCAATTAGACTCACTGTACAAGAAAAGTTATCTTTATTCATGTTTTTAATTAGACAATTAACAAAACAACTTCTGCTTGCATGAATCAGACTTACAAGCCAAATGCTTAACACAAACATAACACAAACTCTTAGACATGGAGACCACCCAGAAACAGCTGGAGACAAACCTGCTAACTGCTCCTTCAAATGTAAGCACAACGACAGGAACTAGCTGCCCAAATCTCCCATGATTCCACGCTGCGTGCTACTCACTGTGTCCTCTGGCGTCAGGTTTGTGGTGCTGTGGCTGGTAGTCGATGGGATTCTGTTTCAGCTCCTCCAGCAGCTCCAGGGCCTCCTGCAGGTTGGAGACTCTGAAAGCGCTTCGAAAAGCGGGACGACCTGCAGACCCGATGAGCTCGCCCCTCTGAGCCAACACGTCCAACTCAAACTGACAAACACCGTAAAAATACGCACGTTTTAAAATTAAACAGTGTTTCCTGCAGTTTTAGATTTATTTGCATTCAGCAACATTCAGAAATAATTATTATTTAGCAGTTTACGGCACTGAAACAGCTTCATGTTTGTAATAAAACCGTCATTAAGGTGTGATTTCCCCTGCAGTCTCATACCGGTTGTGCAAAAATGTGGATCTTATTCAAGCCAGTTTTATAACAACTTCTTTTAATCAAGTGAAACGTGTTACTGTGTGAGTTACCAAGAACTGCCTGGTGGTCTCAGCTTCACTGTGCAGTTTGGGGACAGGAGAAGTCAGCAGGTGGATCTGAGTCAGCAGCTGGACATGCTGAGAGCAGCACAAACAGAGAGGAAAAATGTTGGTGTGAGAGAATAAACTGAGTCTTCTCAGAAGTTAGCCGGTGGAGGTTCTCCTCTTCTGTTTTAGTGTACCTGTTGAAGCTGCTGTTCCAGTCTTTGCTTCTGCGGAGCGTTCAGCTTCAGCATGTACGGTTCTGGACAGTGCGTGCCGTACGACGCATTCGTCTGCCGTCTCTTTCTGATCAAAGCCAGCTGCTGCCTCACCGTACGCAGTTCTGTGATTGGTTCATCTTCTGCCTCGTCATCAGCTGGTCCTCTGAAGAATGAACAAAAAGGTTATCAGGGCAGAGCATAAAAACCGTTTTCTAAAGGAATGAGTGTTTTACATACGTGTGCTGCTCTTCAAACGTGTGTGTCTGAACAGTCTGAGTTTCCTCCTGTGGCTCCTCCTCTTCCTCATGGCCTTCATCATCCACTTCCTGTCCGGCCAGGTCCTCTTTCAGCTGATGCACAGATACAAAAAGAGACGCAAAAACTAATATTTTATACTTTCTGTCTAAAATTAAGACCTGCACTGAATATCTAAGGGTGATAATTATTGTAAGCTTTTTCTGTAAAAGCAAACAATCCAAACAAATGTTTTTTTTCAGATTATAGTGACTAAAATACTAAAAGGGTAGGAATTAGCTTTCAGTATTGATAGAAGGAAAACGTGGGGAAATTGTATGCAAAACTGACAATTAGCAGTTTGTTACTGTTCACTTATTTGGTTTATCAGTTCATGAAAACTGTTAAGTGTGACAGGGTCACAATGAATGAATGAATGAAAGCAGTAGAGTTTGTACCGTTTCAAACAGCTCCTCCATCAGCTCGTTCACCTCCTTCTCTGCAGGACAGACAAACAAAATGAGACTGATTAATCAGTGTAACAGCTGAGCGGAAAAGTCAGCACTTTAAAACCTAAACCTTTGCAGATTATTTGCAAATTTGACAAAAAAGAAGGCTCTGGGCTGGATTTAAGTGACAGGAGAAGCAGCCACTTTGCTGGAAGATGATGTTATTTCTGCGATAATTATTACTGTGGATGTAACTACTGACTTGTGATGCGGACAGCCTTGTCGTCACGGTAATCCTCCAAATCAGGCTCATCCGTGTCAGCCAGGAAGTTGTACTCTGGATCATCTTCATCATCACACTCCTCTGGTGGAAAGATAAACAAGATTCTGTGACACACTCTTTATGAGATGTTGCACTGATCTTTGATGGCATTGACTGAATTTTGATTTATTATATATATTTACAAAATGGGAAAGTGCTTTTAGACCCAACAATAAGACAAATACTCACCTTCATTATCCACATCTGAGCTCATCAGGCCTCTCAACCAACCAGTCCACTCTTTGTCCTCAGGCGCAGAGCTGGAGTCGTACATGTCTGGAGTTATGTCAGGGGCTCGGAGCTCCGCCTCCAGCTGACCCAGCGGGACGTCCCGAAGAGGACGCTTAGACCTAGTCCGGTACGCCATCACACCCGACTCATCCTCAGACTCAGACAGAGGCTGAGAGTGATAGATAAACAACAATCTGTCATTTATTTTTCTTTTTTTTTTTATTATATCTTTATTATTTCTCGAGCAAGTATCATTTACATAACATTAGGCATCACCAGACTAATTTCCACATTTGAAATAAAATTTACATGTAGTCCACTGCCTTCCAAAATATAACTATACTTCTCAGAGAAAGATTATTGAGTGATCATATGGGAAAGAAAAGAGAAAGACAAAAAAACAAAAAAAGGCATGATAGAAGCAACTAAGGAAAAGAAAGAGGGAAAAGTTATTACACAGGAAAAGAAAATGTAATAACAAAAAATATAACATAAAATAACTATAAGGTATGGTTATCATAGGAGAGTGGATTGTCTAGATTTAAGAAGTTTGGTCTTTAAAGATGAAATCAGGTCTTTTAGGTTTTACATAATCTACCCAAATCCTCCAACACTGATCAAATTGTTCAGTCCTCTGATTGAGAGAGGCTGTTATTTTTTCCATTTCATATATATTAAATGTTATGTTAATCCAGTCGTCTAATGTTGGCATGGTCATGACAACCATTTTCTTGTAATGTTTTTCTTACTTGCCGTTAGTAAGATAGTCATCAGATACTTGTTTCTCTTTGTGGCATCTTGAGGAATTATGCCTAGATACATAAGCTTGAACTCAAAAGGAATGTTTTGCTTAAAGATATCTTGTAAGGCACTATTTATCTCTTTCCAATAATCTTTTATAATTGGGCAGTCCCAGAATACATGATAGTGGTTTGCATTTTGATTTCTACATTTTCTCCAACATACGGGACGATTTCCATCGTAGTGACATTTCTGCGCTTGTGTAATAAAGAATCTTACCAAGTTTTTCCATCCATATTCTTGCCAGTGTAGTGATTTATTGTGTGTCCATTGATATTTCCATATTGTTGTCCATTCCTCCTCTGTTATTGTCAAATTGCCCTCTCTCTCCCATCTTGTTTTGATATGCAGGGTTGAATTGTTTTTTAAGCCCATTAAGTTTTTATAGATAAGGGAGATAATTTTCCCTTTAATTTTTGATTTGTAGGCATTAACAAAAATTTCCAGTAATGTTATATTTTTATCAGAAATTGGTTTAAATTTTAAGTTAACGAAATTCCTTAATTGCAAATATCGATAAAAGTCCTGTTTGTCCAGAGAGTATTTTCTCTTGAGTGTTTCAAAATCATTTAAGATGTCGTTGTCCATTATTGTGCATAGAGCAGTGATTCCCTTGGATGCCCAGTCCTTAAACCTGGCGTCCAGTTTATTTGGTGTAAAGTCTGAATCATATGCGAGCCATTTTATTATTGTCAAATCTTTCTCAAGTGCATTTTCTTTAACTATAGTTTTCCAAGCTCTGAGGGTTGTTTTCATCCAACGGTTATCTATATTATTTATGAAACCTTGTAGATTTACATCTGCCAGAATTGCCTGTATAGGAATGGGTGTTGCCTTTGTTTCAATAGTTTTCCATTGAGCCTCATACGTTGGATCGCAACAGTAAATCAATGTTCTTGTCTGTGCTGCTAAATAGTAGTCTCTTAGAGAAGGTAATCCCCAACCTCCCATTTTCTTTTCCAATTGTAATACCTTATATCCAATTCTGGGTCTTTTACCTTGCCAAATATATCTTGATAATAGTTTGTCCCATTCCTGAAAAACTTTTTGATTTATTTCAATTGGCAAATTTTGGAATAAATATAACAATCTTGGTAGTTGTCATTTATTTTTCAATCATCTATTGGGATTTCAGCTGAAGTTTAACCTCATTGTGAACAGCTCCAACCACGTTTGTCTCACGTGTTTGGTGTTACCTGACAGTATTTCAGTTACCTGATAGGGCTCCATACAATCTGCCAACTCCTCTTCAACAGCATGAAGCTTCTCCAGGAAGACGCTGTCAGTCACACCTTTAGGGGACAGGGCTTTGGGGGGAGGGGGAGGTCCCATTAACCCCACCTTCAAACGTCGGGACCGAACTCGAGAAGTCTGAGTAGAGAAAAGAAACAAGTCATGAAAGATAAAATCTGCTACTGTAGACACCCACAACACAACTGCAGCTTTGTGGTTCATCAGATATAACTTAACTCTGCTTCTAGTGTTTCTCTGTTACCTGCCAGGGGCTGCAGCTGTCCTCCTCTGCTCGGATTAGTCGACTTCCTCTTGGAGATGAAGCTGTGCTCTCCATGTCGCTCTCGTGGAACGTCTGCAAACACACACACACAAATCAATCAATAACCATCACAATAAAAGTGTGCTGCAGCCAGTCAAAGCAAAGCCTCACGTCTTCAGCTGTTTCGTCTTCCTCTTCTTCATCTGGGCGATATTCTTCGTCAGATGAGTCTTCCTCGTCCAGAGGAATGTCCACAAACTGAGGAGCCTGGAGACAATTGTTTTGCTATTTATATTTTTAAGAAACAGTAAAACTTTATGCTATTCCAAAGTAAAATTTTGTTAATTCTGTGATGACGTGCGGGTTGTAAATAAACCAGACAGGCTGGATTTAATGTTTTATTTACCTTATTGACGTCACTGCTTTTCTTAATGGGTGAGATGTTCCAGGTGGGGATCACCTGTTGGGAAATAAAAATATGAGAAACTCAACTCTCTGGGATTTAATGACCTCTTTAAACAAAGACTCACCACTCCCTTCTCCACTACTTCTTTTAACTTGGATCGAGTCATTTTAGGCTCCTAAAAATAGAAAAAGAGTTTATGATAAAAACTTGTTAATGAGATGGTGACTGAAGCAATATTGTAGCTTGGCTGAGAGTGTTAATTGGACAGCAAATAAAAACTCACAAAAGGAGGGACTGCCTCCGTCTCATTAATAGCAGCTTTCATCATTGCGACCACATGCTCATTGGTGATTACTTCCTGTAAGGCAAAGATCAAGCTTTTAAAATTCAAAACATAAAGCACAGCTGTCGTGGAGCAAATGTTTCCAAATCCACAAGACTTGTTGTCCACGATGACAGGAATAAACACAGTTAAGGACTTGTTGGTAAATGAATCACTTCAGAAAATGATAAGTGAACTCACGTGGATGATGTTTTTGACGTTCACAGTGGTAAGGTTGTGCTGTTTGGACTTTGTCTCCAGTGACTGGTCGAGTTGGGTGTCAATCTCCACTTCCACTCTTGCCTCCTCCTCTTCCTCAGTTTCTGAGGTCCTGCACTTCTCATCAGCTCCCCCCTCATTTGGTGTCTGTTTCTTCTTCTTCGTAACCTTCCTTCTCGCTGTCTTTGCCTTCATCTGACTGTCCTCTGAGACACAGACAGTTCCGTCATCAGCACAAATACTACCACTGTTTTATGAATTTGTCTCTCATTTGGATATATGTTAACTCTTCAGGATTCAGGTTGGAGTTGCATATTAGGGGCTATAAGTTTTTGAAATTCGTCCATGAGGATTTTGAGAAAGCCAGGAAGACAGAAGAGTGTTTGTTTTACCCATAGTAATGACAAGGCTGGAATCAGTGGTGTCTTCCTCCACCAGCAGGTAACCCTCCTCTTCCTCCTCCTCGGCACTGGCCCCTGGCAGCAGCAAAGCATCATGGGAGTTGAGTTGAGGCGGTCTAACGCTCTGGGTAGTGCTGGTGCTGCCAGGAGCGTGTTGTGCTTTGGATGGGCTTAGTTTGAGGCGTTTGCAAACTGGGTTCATTGTGGAGAAACATGACCTCTGACCCCTGAGTCGTTGGCATCATCAGACAGAAAATAAAGCAGAAAAGTCACTTATGTTTTATTTCAACAAAAAAGGGTTTAAAAATGTAAGTGCATCTTAATCTGTTACAGTTCTGCTGAATATAAATAAAAGTTTTAACTCCTCTCTGCTAAACTGCTGAGACACTCTTAGTAAAAAGTAAAAAATAAATTAAACTAGGACAATAAATATTTGATGAAGCTCTAAGAAAATTAAACATTAACTCACTTTTTTAATTCCAGCTGCAATGTGAAGCTCTTACATTTACGCTGGTCCTGTTAACATCAAAATACGGTTAGATGTTGTGACACACAAGAGCTGCAAAAATACTCTTATTCACACAAAAACAAACATGCTCGAGAGAGGCTTGAACGCTCCGTGTTGTTATTTACCGCTATTAGCTCCTGTCATTTAGCAGTTAGCTTTGATTAGCGCCTGGAGATAACCTCACGCCGGGTTTCGAAGAGTTAAGGCGGTCAAGAGGAGCGAACACACTGGCGACAGTAGCTAGCTGTCCAGCCGGCTAGCAGCAGCTAAGTTAGCCCGAGAGCCCGCTCCTTCCGCGGACAGCCACTTCCGGAGCGTGTCCAGGTCCAGCTCTCTCTATCGACTCGGTACCGTTCAGAATAAACCGAATCTTAATAATGATCACACTGCTGAGCTGAAAGTCAAAACACACTTACCGCCACAACTACAAGCCAACTCTGCATCCAAAAACTACATTTCCGATGTCGCAGGGTCGGTGACGTCATTTAGACGCGCCTGTATTTACAGTCTTTGGTCGCGCCTCTTGAACGTTTAGAAAAAAAAAAATCTATTTGGGGGATTTTAGATAAGTTAGAAACCTGATTTTTTTAAAGACAGGTGATCTTGATCTGTATTCTCAATATATATTTTAAAATACAAATATAAAGTTGTGGCTTTTATATAGGCATTTTCTTGTTAGCACAACCTTAAGACATTCCACTTAATCTGCAACACAATATATTGCAAATAAATATGTGCGTTTCAAAATAGGTTTGTAAAGTTTATGGTGCATCTGAGATGTAAAAGTGGAACTTCTTTAGATGTAAGATTATAGGTTGAGCCACTTTTCTTAACCTTTACCTCTTTGTGCTGCAGATGTGGAAACATGTTGAAAAATGCAGCTTGACTGGCTTAAACAGGAACCATGTCCTCTTATAAAACAGTATACACATAAATTCATGTTACTTTTCATGCACAAGAGGGTGCTATACCACTAGTTCCTGAAGGTTTGCAGGTTGATATAGATGTTCATTCCAATGAAATCAATACTCTGCACAGGTCCAGCATTTTAGTTAGCTACAAGGAAAATAATTGTTTTGTGCTTAAGTCCTGAGTGCAGCCCAAAGATATGTCTCTAGTTACTGGAGTCGGATGAAATACTGTGGGCCCTAACACCTTTTCTGGTTTACTTCACACATTGACCAGCAAATTAAATACCCATGAAGAGGTTTGTAGACTTTGAATGCTTGAGAAGCTTTATACTTGAGTGGGAATACCTGTTTAAAACTTTAGAACTTGAAAACGTGGCAAGCAAGTATGCAGACACGCCAATTGAAAGTACATGTAGATGCTTTTGAACCGGCTGCCACTCCGAGAGCACATGCAAATACAGTTTCTTGCAGACGTATCCTTTACAGCAATGTATCCAATCCTGGTCCTAAAGGACCACCATCCTGCATGTTTGTCATTTCTCTGCACCAATGGTTGACTTGCCCCCTTCAGCAAATCTTTCAAGTTCCACAGAAGCCTGTTAATAAGCATATCAGGTGTGTTGAACCAGAGAAAAGCATACAGGATGGTGGCCCTTGAGGACCAGGATTGGACACTGCCTTACAGGACTGCATCCAAGCCAATGGCAGAAGAGTTTTTTCTATAGAGAAGTAAATCAGACCCAAAAGGTTTAAAAACATAAATTTTATTAAAAACATGAAATTGCTTAATGAAATATTGATTCTCCAACAGTTAACGGGGTGAAGTGATCTTGTATGAGGGGCTCAGAGCTTTGAGGGCAGCCGCAGGTTTCTTCAGCTCCTTCATCACCTGCAGACCCAGAGCCTTAACGGGCCGGAAGTTGACCCGGGACCCGTCAGGACCTGGGCGAGGGGGCGTGTCCTCAGGGTCCCGGGCTTCGGCCTCGGTGACCGTCACCTTCACGGGTTTGCTCCGGTGGAACAAGGACTCCCGCCTGCTCGTGCACGGACTCGCGGCCAGCACGGCCCGGAAGCCGTAAGGCGTGGTCACCTTCGGCACGTGCGTCAGAGACATCGCCGCCTGCGTCGTCGCGTCCGCTTCCGCGTCGACCGGCTCCTCCGCTGGAGCGGCGGCGGAGCGGCGCAGGCGGCCCATCCTGGGTGTAGGTAAGCGGAGCAGGCACCGAGGAGAGGCCGCGAGGCGGGCCGGGGTCCCGGGCGGGCTGGTGTCCGTGGAGTCGGACTCCGACAGGAGCCTGGTCCGGTCGGGGGAACTCCTGCGGAGCCGCGGAGAGGCCAGGAACGGACTGCGAGAGGGGATGAGGAAGGTCGGGATCCGCTCCGGGGTCAGGACCATGGCCTTCAGGGACAATCCGGATTTAACTGCTGACATTGTGTCTGCAGAAACAGAGGACACCAGTTTCAGAATAACAGCCCCCAAAACACCACAATCCCAAACTCCTGCAGCTTACCTGAATGAATTGTTCCTCCTGGTTTTAACTCCTGTTCAAAAAGTCTGAGCTAATAAACGTATTAAAAACTTAACCAACCTGCCTTCTGCAGCTGTAACTGGACTTCTCTTCCCACTGTGAGGCTGTTTTCTTGTTTATATCAGCAGCAGTGGCAGCAGGTGGATCCAATCAGACTTTAATGAGGGACCTGTCAATCACACAGACTCTAAAACCACCTGAGACTCATTCACAGCTTTCAACGTCAAACATCATCAAGGTGCCTTTATGGCTTTAAAATCCCCCCAGAAAATGTGCTAAACAAAATTAACAGTGAGCTGATCTTTAATTTTAAACAGCTAAACAGATTCTTATAGAAACCTTTTTATTTGTATCATTATTATTTGTAGTGATGCACTGTAGAGGAAACAAGAACTCAAAATGGAAATAAATTATATCTCATCTAGTCTCCTGCTTGTTGTTAGATGAAAGTTAATTTGTTGAGAAACACGATTCTGCAACAGTTAACCTTAAAAACACAAGAATGGTTTAAAGTTTGTAATTCTTTTACAAATACTGAGTTGTCCCCATCACATATTTTGAGCCCTAACCAATTACACAAAATCTTTATTTAAAATTAACCGTTTGTTAGCAAAATATCTCATAAGACCACTGGGTGGATTTTGCACAACTCGTTAACTTTTGGAGCCAACCAGCTGACCTTAAAAAATACAAAACAGTCATAATTCATTAAAATTTGGTGTGATTGTAGCTGACAGTCATTAAAAAACACATTCCCCATGTGCTACTTCCTGTGTGAGATCTTTGCTTAAAACCTGAGCAGTAACTGTTGAGTCAACCCTGTTTGTTAGCAAAATATCTCAAAAAACAATAGACAGATTTTAATGAAACTTTCAGAAAGTAATCATTCGAAAGTAAATGATTAACTTGCGGAGTCAATCTAAGTCAAGATGGCCACTACAGCTGATCCATATCAGCCATACAAAACAGCTAATATTCAGTTTATTTTCATATATTGAGCTAAAATCTGATGTGGTAGTAGCTGAGGGTCATTCCTAACTCAGAGCGAAACATCTTACAACATCGTGTGAGATTCCTCATATTGTTATTTTCAAGGTTTGACCAGTTTTGGCTAAAACTCTGCTTTCCAATGCATTCCTTTAACAGTTATTTTTATTTTTTCACTCGGACAAACCCATTTAATGCCTCAGCTTTTCCTTCAGGATAATCTTAGCGATGAAAAAAAAAAGACAATGTTGACATTTTTTTAATTTCAGCATTTGTGGCTTTTTGTGGCTCTTCAGCAAACATCATTTTGTTCCTCATTTATTTATTTATTATATTTTATGTCCTCTAGAAAAATCAGCTCTCTGAACCAATTAAGGCTTTGTAACGACACATGGCTGCAAATAAAATTTTAAGAAAGGACTTCTGATGTTTTCTGACTGCTTTGGAAATCCGGTGAAGTCTGGGTTTCCACTTAAAAAAAAATCCTAAAATTAATTATTGTAAAAGATGCTTTGACAATAAAAAAATATTATTGTGTTAATCAAATTGTCAACGTGTTTTTACCAAAAGTCAGAAAAGATCAGAGGCCCCAGGGACACATTTTGACATGTTTTTCCAAACACTGGTAAAATGTTCAAATGTTCCTTTACTGACTGTGGTGCCATAGTGCCTAAGAGCAGCATCACCCCTTCCCCCATCAGAATACCCAGTAACAGACATATGACACCCTGAAACCATTGGTTTGTTTGTTTTTTTTATCAAGAATTCATCTGACATGACTGAACAACAGATGAAGAGTTTTTACTGCAGTGAAACAAACAGGCAGGAGCTGCTAAAAACAGCAGGAAGTCCAAAATATGAGTCCATGCCCCCTGCAGAGGAAAAAAAAAAAAAAAAGGACAGGGGTCACACTTGTCACCGTTGCTGGAATCATGTTCGCTGTTAAAATCAGTCCATTTAGTTTAAGAGTTTGTGCTTCCTCCTCCAAGGGCATCATGGGAGAACAGCCGGCCTGTTCGGAGTCCAGCAGTCGGTCTTTGTCTCCATGGGAACAGAGTCAGTCTCATCATGTGAAAGTTAGTTCACAACATGGGTTTAAAGTCCACATCATCCCTGAGCCCACCTCAGGCCTCCTCCGGAGGTCGAACGGCTGGTTGGCTGGCAGTCTCTGTTGGCTTACGTGCGGTCGGCCTGACGATCCATCAGTCACTATCGGAGCCAACCGCCGACGAGCCTTTCCGCTTCCTCTTAGGAGCTTTGGGCTTCGAGTCCTCCTCCTCCTGCAACACATTCAACAACGTCACCGCAGAACCTGACACCAGCTCAAAACATGGATGGAGATCCAGCATGGCGGTCACACAGATGGTCTGACTTCTCAATGAGCAAATTTGTTCATCCAAAATAGAAAACAACGGGCAATAAATGTAGCAATAAGGAGGCAGAAATTTCAGCAAATTTCATAAATTATTATTACGATGGCTGTAACAAAGTGATGAAGAAAAGGAAAATCATCAGCTTGAGTTTATAGATATCAATAAAACATGTCTAATCAGAACGACAAACTATGTTAGACAAAACTATTTTTTTGTAGTTCATATGTCTCTTTTTTCCCCTCAGAAATTTAGTCAAACTTGTTTAACTTGGTCATAGTTTTAAAAACAGAAAGGTAAATTAAGAGATTAAGTTTAGTTCAACATCATGTGGCGAGGATACGTACTGAGGCACTACTGGATCCGCTCTCCTCCTCGTTGTTGGTGGGCGGAGCTACTCCTTTCCTGGAGCGAGGCGACGAGGCCGGAGCTTTCCGCCGAGACTTTGGAGGCTTTGACTGAGAGTCCTCGTACTCCTCTGCAAGAGCGAACAAATCACTGAACCTGCAGGGAGAGGAAGTGATGTCAAAAGCATTAGTCATCACGAGCGGAGGCGACATCAGGTGTAGTGAATGTTTTAGCATGTGAGCACCTCATTTTATGAGCTTCGTCACAGCTGGCCTGAACGTGCTGCAGAGCCTGAAGGATGGGAGTCTGAGTAAAGACTGACAGAGACGAGCAGAGAGTTACTGAGCTGTAGATCTGTGATTGATCAATAACTGTTCAAGTGTGTGAGAGTGTGTGAACTGACAGTTGTTCTTTGTGTTGCTGAGACTCAATCTCAGGTTGTCCAAGTGCTCTAAGATCTGTTCCAGGGTCAGCTGAGCCAGTTTACTGCTCGAACTACGGAGACTGAAGACACAAACGAAGGGTTAACTTTCAGCTGCCACACAGAAAACTTTTATATTAAAACACGAAGCGGAGAGGAGCTGTGAAATGTTAAACAAACCATTTCTATGTCATAAATCACCATTTGTATTTGTTTATCAAAGTTCCTACACATTTCTCATTTTAAAATTTGAAACCAGATTTAAACTTCTAGATTTCTTGGTCAATTTTTAACTTTTAAATATGAAGGTTTTCTTTATATTCATGGCAGATAATTTCTACAGTAGTACAGCTTTATTATTATGTTGGTGTACCCTTTTAATTGCCTGTTCTATCACCCGAGCATAAAATCTTAAGAGGTGCATGATTGTGCACGCATCTGTAGTTTCTAAGTCGGTAACGCAAAAAACAAGATAGCAATACCTAGAAAGTTAAACTCAAAGTAGATCAAGCAAAAGCTGACTTATAATGACAAAATTCCATTTTTTTATATATATTATTTACAGAAGATGCCCTGGCTGGTTGAGCAATTTACTTTTAAATTAAATTATTTAAAGATATTCAGATTTTTTTGCCTTTTAGATTAAAAAAAGATATATATAGGAAATAGCCTAAAAAAGGAAATCAAATTCCAGCCTTTTCCAGACTGGAATTTGAATTGTGGGGGTATTCTCCCTCTCCTCACCTCTGTCTCTTGCGGGGCTGGTTGTTGTTCTTGATTAGCTGAGCCTTGATGTGTTCTCCCAGTGTGTCGTCATATTTTGACGCCCAGTGTCTGAGGATGCTTGTGGTGAACTGGTCCTCAGGGTGACAAGGACGACTCAAGACCATCTTCACCATTTCCTCACTTGGCCTGAGAAAAAAAACAAAAAAATCAAAACATTTACAAGGGCAGAAAGAGATACTTATAACTAACATGAAACAACTTTTTGTTTGTTTGTCGTACTTTTCTCTGCGAAGCTGCAACAGCAAACAGGACAAGGCCTCTGGGTGTTCTGAGAAACAAAAAAACAAAGAAGAAAAGTCTATAAAAACTATACAACAGCTCTGCTTTGTTCAGTCTCTCTATAGTTGTACTGAGTGGACAGTTCTTCAGTCGTCACCTTTGTATTTGAGGTGCTGCAGGATGGGGATGATGGTTTCCAGGGGGATACTGTGGGCCAGAAACAGCTGCCAAGTGCTGTACTGCTCAAAGGTCTCCCAGTCCAGAGACTGAACTGAAGAGTAAAACAACAGGATATGTAAACAAACTGCAGTCCAAACACCAACATAAGACACACTGTAAATTTGTTTTTCTTACTGAGGATGTTGAGAACAGAGTCTTTACGAAACATCACCAAGTTCCCCATCATCACATGACACATTAGCTCCTGTAACTGCACACAAACAGGTGACATCCAGGTTACTCTACAGGTAACACAAAAGGGCCCAGCCTCGGGACTGCGGGGGACACTCAAGGCTTACCTGCATTGAGTCAATAACGGCTACAATCATGTTGAGCAGCTCGCCACTTCGTAGCGTCTCGTCTGGAAACTGAGCAACAACAAAGATCTTTGTCAGAGTGTGTGTTTGTGTACGTCTGAAGGTAAGACCGAGGTTTCAGGACATGTGAGTGAGGACAGTTCATAAAATATGACAAGGTGTGAACGTTTCTTCACAGGGGGAGACATTTATGCATTGTTCCGTCAAGGAATTACACCCGTGTGCGTCTGCGTTTACCTCAGAGTAAATGGAGGGGGTGAGGTAGCAGAGAAGCCGAACGTCGTCCTCCTGGCAGGCCTTCATGTCCATCATCAAACACGTGTGCAGGTCACCGAGAGCTGTCGCCTGAGCAAACGACTCATAGAGCATCATCTTCCCGTTTGCTGCTTTACTGTTGGCGCACAGAGACAGATGCTTCAACGTTTAATGTTCACGTGTTGGATATTATGATGTTTGAGTCTGTTAATCAGCGGTCACCTCGCTTTTAGGTAGTACAGTAGGTGATATCCAATCTTTGGCTGCTTCTGGTAAAGTTCTGCCAACATGTCCAGCAGCACTGAGAAGCCACTGTTGTCCTCCTGCATGGTGGCCAGGTTCCTGAAGATCAGGCAGACCGGTTTACACACCGACTCCTCCAGAGACCTGGAGCGACAAACCGATGATCAGAAACAAGCTGGACATTGTGGACACAGTCAGGTAAACAGAAAGACAAGTCAAGAGGGCAGCCTTACTCCTCGGTAATCTCCTCTGGGAGGACCTCTCCTCTGAAATGATCTTTAAATAGTTCAGCCAGACAGGAAGCCAGAGCTGACATCTGTTCTGTATCAAAGTCCTCCTGCAATACAGAGGAACACGGTATGACTCATAAATTATTTTTAAATATGGCAGACTTTCTAGGAGTGAAGATTATTATTATGTGGCTAAACCCCAGATGGCGAGGTGTTACACAACTTATAAGCTTTGCCTCCATTAGATTTGCTTTCAGACCACAGAAGCCTAAATTTCATAAATGTTAGAGAAATAAGTCAATTATTTCTTGTTTGAACTGAAGGGACTATGACATGTCAGAGAAAAAGGGAAGTAATTTAAAGAAGAACCCAAGCATGCTTAATTTTTTTTGTTTGCGCAGTTTAAATGTCATTTATTTTTGACATTACTGATTGTTCGGGTGTTAATGTGTCTGATGAGTTTGTTTTTGATAGAAGAGGCTCCTGCAAACACCTGAGCTAATTTCCATCACTTGATTTCACTTCTCAAGTTGGAGGAAGTTGGAGACAAACTGTCTTTGTTAACATTTTGTGGTGAATCATGGGAACACAAACAGAAGTCAACTGACCTCCAGGATGAGATCAACAATCTCCTGCATCACCTCACACTGAGTCTCCGTGTCACTGAGAAGAGAAGTTTGTTGTTAAAATCAGGCTTTTGGTAAAAAAAAACTGTTGTATGGACCTGAAGAAAGACTTGAGATCTCACCTGGTCTTCTGAATTTGCTGTACTTTCTCCTTCATGGTGTCGTCGAGTTGATCTAACCAGGGCGTGATGTCAGCAGGCTCCTCCATCACAGCCTCTTTGATTGGATGGAACCTGAACTCTCTCTTCTTTCCTGCACAGTGATTGGTCAATGGATGACGTGATGTTACTGCACTCAAGTCACTTAAGCAAACAATAAAGTTTGTGTGCCTGTGGCACACCTGAAACATGTTCATCTCTAAAACATCCCAGTACACCTTTGAGTCATTATAACCAGTTGGATCAGTTGTCTTGATTTAGGACATATTAAAGTGTTAAAGTGGACCCAGCTGGAGTTTCACTAGTTTATAGCAAACTAAATTATTACGGTTCAATAACTTCTTCTTTTAGCTCAAAATTATTTAAATTAACACACAAACTGACAATTATAATACAGTTATTCAGACCAAAATGGTTAAAACTCCTTCAGCTCTGACTGGTTTGAACCATATATCCAAATTTAGATCATCTTTGATGCATTTAAGCCAGTTTATCTAAATTTAACTTGTCTGAACTTGTTATCAGTGAAGTCCCCATCTCCTGTTTTCACCTTTGTTGTTGACTTCCTCTTCATCGTCACTGAAAGCAGCTTCTGTGTTGTCATAGCAACCCTCCTCCTTATCCAGCACATGGTTGTCCATCTCCATGGAAACAGCCTCTTCCATCTTGACTGCAGGACATGGAAACATTTTAACGTTTCAGCTGCTTTCTATTTGTTTTTTTGCTGGTTTAACATGTTCCCTCGTGTTTTATAGTGTAAATACAGCTGTTTTGTGTGTGTTTGACACGTGTGTAATCACTGGTTGAGTGTGTTGTTGAATAAGTGGACATGCGTTACCTTCGGTGGGAGGAGATGGCGGACTGCAGAATTCTGGGAACCTCTCTCGGAGCATTGATCGAAGTTCTCGGTCCAGTTTTGGATTATCAAACAAAGGAGCGAGGTGACTAAAAGAAACAGACCAATATCAAATCATAAATATGTTTAGTGAGTGATTAAAGCATATAGATATTGAAATGTACAATACAGAGATAGATTTGTGCATCTCTTACGCCAGCACCCTCTTCTCCATGATGAAGTTCAGCGAGTTAAAGACACCCTGACGGACCTGAGACTCTAATGGAGGGAAGAAGTTAGGAATGATCTGAGGAGGGAGGAAGAAAACAGAAGACGGGACAGGGGAGCAAAATAACAAGAGTCGTGTTATTATTTGGAAGCGTTTTCTCAGTAGCATTTTCAATATTTGACTGTTTTAGTATTCAAGTCGCATGTTACTCTGCACATGAAGTCCAGCAGTGTGGCCGTGATGGCAGGATGAGGTTTCATGGAGTGATGCATCACCAGGATGGCCGGTTCTGAAAAATGTAAATATCAGCACGAACACTTTAGTCCTTCACATGTAGCCTCAACAGAAGTCAGTCACATCTGAACAATGTTAAATCTGCTCTTTCAAACAAGTGAACCACAATAACAGATTGTAACAGATCCATTTCTGTAGTTGGACAGATACTGTTTTGTTTCAGTGAGTGTTGTACCCACACATGTAAACATCCTGGATGTTTATCATGAGCAAGTGAGTCTCTTGTTGTTACAGGAATTTATCGGATGTAGCATCAGAAGTTCCTGAATCTCATCAGCTCTTTAATAAACATTTGTGTTATTTTATCTTCGTGTCAACTGGCTTTTGTTCTTCAGGTCTAACAATTATGAACAGCAATTAAGTTTCAAATAAATCTCAGAGACTGTGACTATATTATCTGTACATTAAAGCACTTTTAAATTGGGAAACAGGGAGTGTAATGTCCATGACTTATTTGAAAATATGACTTTCTCCTATCAATTTTAGCTGCTTCTAATAATTATTTAAAAAATGATAATGGCTGAAGTGTTGACAGTTTTAAATTGTGTGATTAATTATAAATGTCAGTCTTCATCTGTACTTAAACTGTCACTTTTTCAACCAAACAAAGTGAGGAGAAAAAGAATTTTAAATAATCCTCTAAATTTGTCTGTGAAAAACTAATATAAACAAAAAAGTTATAGCATTAAGTGAAAATAAATGTCAGGTTTAGACTTGTGGTGACATTTGGGGACGTTGAAACAAGGTTTCAGCATTTAACAAGGATCGTTCAGAGGCCCGTGAATGCAGGGATTAAAGCAAAAAAAATTATATTTTGACTAAAAAGATTTTTTTAAACACTTTATTAGAAAACACTACACTGTGTACTGAAGGCATGTACACAGTCAACTCTTCTTTACATTAAAACCTTTGGGAAGTGACCGATACGCAGAAAAAAGGCTCTCAAATGTGTGTGTGTGTGTGTGTATGTGTGTGTGCGTGTGTGTGTTACCTATATTCATGATGCTGTCTTTTTCTGGGTTGAAGAAAAGCCAGTCATAAAAGAGAGCCAGCTTGGCATTGGAGGCAGCTACGTTTGACTGCAGAGAAGCAAATCAGGTGAGCATGAGTTATCAAGCTTAATTAAGTGTGACGTTCACACTTCCAGCCTATGACCGTGTCTTCTTACCGTGCAGGTGGTAAGTAGCCAGCCAATGATAGCCCAGCGTGGCAAGATATCAGAGCTTAGCACCTCATTGGATGGATGGACGACCCCGCAGATGTATCTGATCAGATCACAGCGCAGCGACTGGCTCTCCGCCGTGGACAGGTACTGTCTCTGAAACCAGTCCTGATACCGCTTCTGCTGCCCAAAACGCACCTGTGCATATATGGAGATACAGAAAAATAAAATAAACAACACACCTGAGTCACAGGTGGAGAGACAATCATAGACATACACCAGAAGTTAGGTTTTACCCTGGAGGTCATGAAAAGCAGCTTAGTCTCCATGTCAGGTGTGAGTCGACAGGCAAGGAATTTACGGGACGTTCGAGCCGTTAGAAGCTGGAGTATACCTGGAGAAATTACATCACATATGTTTGACTATCAGTATAAATTCAACCTGAAATGATACAAAAGACCAGTAGAATAACAATGCTGGTTTAGAGTTTATGGAAACTAAACCTGACATATTGCAGTTTACCAGTGAACTGAGGACTGAGAACTTGTGGGTTGTGCAACAAGTCTCTCCACAGCAGCTCCATCTCTGGGATCCGGGCAACATTCTGCAGCAGACGAACCAGATCTCTGCCAATGATGAGGCACTCCATAAACTACAGAGACACAAACCCATGAGGTTAGCAATGCGACGACCAGGGAATTAGAAACAGCTACGATTCCTCTCTTTTAGTTCCCCCTTTCACTACCTTTTCCCTCAGCATGCTGATGCAGAAATCGACTTCTTTCTGGCGCAGAGGCAACAGGTTTGGGACTCCGTGGTCGACAATTAGGCGGAGGTAGGTGTAGACTGACATCGCTATTAGCATCCCACTCTTCAACACCCACTCCCTTCAAAGAACAGACAAGTCAGCTACTTCACAACAAAAATATTCAACTGCTTCAAAATAAAAGCACTTAGTAAATCTGCAGCTAGCAAGAAGGACACTTTTGTTTGTTTGTTGTTGTTTTTTGCTTAGGAGCACCCTACAAGTTACAACAGCATTTATACAGTAGATGTGAGTGAAGCTTACTTTTGATCGAGCAAGATGTCTAAGACACTCTCAGCCAACCACAGATTCTTTGTGGAGATATCTCCACCTGCAGAAAGCAAACAGCAGCATTAAATTGGGACGGAGCTTGATTTTTGACATAACAGATGTGATGCACAAGAGTTTGACCTGCAATCTGCTTCAGAAGCGTCATGATGACACCATCAGCTCCAATCACTCCGCTCTTAACCAGTTCTCTGACCAGCCACACCAGCTGTACACACAAACCCTGATGTTAATAACCACAACGTTCCAGGTACTTGTATAAATGTTTTCATTAGTGTGCATTTCTGTGTACAACAACTGAGCTTACTTGTGTTCTTGGAACATCCTGCAGCTTGAGGAACTTCTCC
Organism: Kryptolebias marmoratus; assembly: GCF_001649575.2. NCBI lineage: Eukaryota > Metazoa > Chordata > Actinopteri > Cyprinodontiformes > Rivulidae > Kryptolebias > Kryptolebias marmoratus. The sequence goes on along the minus strand of NC_051434.1, from coordinate 5,446,560 downwards.
ATCAGTATTTGGTTGATCTTTACTAGAACTATGTTCATTCCATCTCTATTCACCAGTGTCAGGTCTCGGTAACACTGTGCAAACAAAAACATACCGTAAGGTTATGATGTCGCAGCTACAAGTATGTAAAAAATGACTAAATATACAGAGGTGACTCACCCTCTGTGCCTGGGCTGGTTCCATGAGGACGAGAGTAAACAAACCAAGACATACCTCCTCATGCTGCTGTTGACCTTTACAAACCTTTCGAACAGGTAAACATGAATTATTTTCTTTTTATTATTATTGTACAGTCACAACGCAGCCTGCTTTATCTCATAAAAAAACGTAAGCATCAAAGTTACATAAGAATAAAAACAAATGCAAAAACCAGAATCCATTAACTTCAGCTGCAATTATAAGAAAAAATACTCAATGGAAAAAGAAACAATATAAAAAATACTGAAACTAAACAGTTAGAAATGTTTGAAAAAATAAAAATAAATATTGAAGTCAGGTTTTATATAAATATAATAAGTACAGCATAAAAAAACAAAACAAATCAAGAGTAGGTATTGTTGTTGAAGAAGCTTCTGTTACTATTGTGTTCCTTATATTTATAGTGTAGTATTGGTCATAGTATTAGAGGTAATACTTGTCAGAGTACTTGTACTAATGTGTGGTTCTTACATTGGCAGTGAGTGCATCGTTGGCCTCTCTCTCTGAAAGCCCATTGGTCAGTGCCTGGACAATTCCAACACATCGCTCCAATCTCTGCACACAAACCCAATATCAAACATATAAAAACAAAACAGGAAACACTAGGATCACTCCCTTTACCAATGCAGATGCATTAGCCAGCTAGGAATGATGATGACCAGCAAAGTAATAGCACATCTCTTAAATAAAGGAAAGAAAAACACATTTACAAATGAATAGAGCCTTTGTAAGCTACCAAAATGTAATGCATCTTTGCAAGTAAAATATGCAAAAGAACAAGAATAGAGCAACCTGTAATTTTATGCACAGCTAGAAATGAACCATATCAGCAGATTCACTGATTGTATTCATAAATTTTAGGACAGTGGTCTGCAATGATCATATAATAGAGATAGCTGTATAAAAGAGAAGCTGTTTAAAAGATGCAGACTGCATCAAATCAACACACCAGTGTATACATAGTGTAAAACAACTGAAATATAACTGACTATAAAGATAAATCAATAAAAAGTCAAACCCAGCAAGACTACCACAAACACAAAAAGGTCAAATGTCAAACAGACACAACAAATTTACAATCTTTACACAGGCCTGTAGAATGACAACGTATTACACAACAATGGCAACTCACAAGCAAATTGTAAGTTCAATCCACTTTTATTACTATATATAGGAACAACTAAAGGCCAATAATATGTCAAGCTTCAAACTAGCACAAAATAAACAATCACAACATCTATAAAACATAGCGCTGTTAAGTTAACAAAAAAACACACTGTTTGATTTGTTTCCTTAAACAAATACTCAACAACCCCCGGGACGGTGTTATGAATTAATAACATTTATTTAATTTACTAAACATTAAATAGATCAACTGTCAGGCTCTAAATAGTTCTGACATGTGAAACAAGGCGCATGCGCAACTGTCACATAGGTCTCATCCATATGTTTACGTTGAATTAGCATGCTAGGCTAAACTCCAAAAGCTTTAAGGCTTCAAATCACCAACACAGCATCTCCGAGAGCACAAACACCAAGCCACACCACAACTGCCTCTCAATGAGCTTCACGTCTTGAACAATATGTCCACGCACGTACAAGGACAACTCTGCTGAACTACCGCTCCTACCCTTCTGCTAGCATTGCTAACTAGCCTGTTAGCAGCTTGCAGTTGATAAAATGGTTCCATCATGTCTTTGTACCTTCTGCTACTTTAAAAATAAAACTGATTCTATCCGCCTGTACGCCAACTCCGTCCCGGTTCATTCACAGTAACATTTTCCATTTGGGCCGCCAACCCGGATCTCCCTACCTCCTCTAACTCGTCTTTGGCATCCAGCGGGGTGGACACCAGGAGCCGGCCCTGTGGCTTCGCCTTCGCCGGTGCAGGCTCCATCTGCTCCCGCCGCGCCTCGCCGGGCCCCGCGGAGCTCTGAAGGGATGGGACTGCCGGTGCACGGGTGTTATAGGTGTTTGTATCGGTGTAATGAAGAGTCCGGGGCTGTGGTCCGGATCACAACCTTGCTGTGAATCACTTCAGCCTGTTAATATGTGTTTTTAAAACTTATTTGAAGATAGCTTGAACTATGAGTCCTGCTCCGTGACACCGTCCGACCACAGTAACATAACGGACATCCGCACCGACGGAGTTGAGGGACGGGGCGGGAACCACGCCGCTCAAGGACCAATCAGCTTACTCGCTTATTTGAGTGACGTTAGCGTGAACCAATAGCTGTTGAGAATATCTGGAGCCAATCCCTGGCGTACTATGCTAGGGACCACCTGCATGCACGCCACTTCACCTTGTTTACAAAGAACTAACAAATCATCATGACTATAAATTACAACAATAAGCTACGAGTAATACAATTAGACTCCTATTATTGTGTCTGATTACTGCAAAAACCGTACTTACTGCTAAAACTCCAAAGTATTATTGAACTGGTAATACTTTAAATACATGAATTTGTGTATCTTATTGTTTAATCATGTGTTTATTCAGTATAACCCAAGTATTCAATTAACTCTTGCCACTTTTGATTGAATATTTAAAAAATACATATAAAAGTTGGTTAAACAGAATCAAAATATTGTATTTATGTGTGATCAAAACTAACTGATAGGACTTAGATGTGATTCACAAAGATTTAATAGTTGGATTCACCTGAAATGTTATACACGGGAACCTCAAACTTAACTGTGAAACTTAGCTGTTTTGACTGTTTTCTTATTTTTTGTTTTCTTACTTTTAGACTAGGTAGTCTTTTTAAAATATAATTGACAAGGAGTGTCCAGATTTTTTCCGGTACGTTTTTTTTTTTAAACAACAACACAGTAACAATACACATTTTATTTTTTATTTACACAGCCTTATTTTACAGTAAAACATTCTTCATGTCTGTATCTGTTTCTCTACAGTTTATCTCTGGTGATCCCAGTTCAGCCTCTGATTTGTGACTTTAAACCCATCAGACAGGGTAATTCTGGCACAAGTCCTCTCTGTCCGTCTCCTTTAGGCCTTGGTCAGTTTTTTTCATCTTCTCCTAGCAGCCAGTATGTCCTCATACGTCCTTTGCCCTTGACTTCTATTTCTCCTCTGAGTTGCAGCTGGAAGTATCCAAACTCCTGCAGGACTTGTCGAGTTGCCTCCGACACGTGGATCTTCAAGGCTGAGGGGGATATGGCATTACCAGTCACATTAGACACGACACTGAATGATGCAATGTGGATGAGCTCACTGCTAACTAATCCAATTTTTCTTTTTGCATTACTTCAACTCTCCATTTTGCAGCTTAGCCTCTCCCACCAGAGATATAAACGAAGGAAGACAAATACTGTGAACAATGTTTTGTTTCTTTTGCCTTCTATTGTATTTGTTGCAGCAGTGTATAACCCTTACTGTCACATTTTGATGATACAACAGTCTACTTAATATTTAAACTTACAAAATTAGCATTTCCTCTGTATTGTGTGGGTTTAAACTTGTAATTAAAGTATTCTCTGACTGAGGATGTGATGATGTGAGGACCTGTAATCTGGTTGTTTTAGACTGATTATTATGAATGTTTCTGCAGGACGCTGGTCTCACCCTCTCCTGTGGACTCCATGCGTGACGCAGTGTTGACTGTGTCTCCAAACAAACAGTACCTGGGCATCTTTAACCCGACCACGCCGGCGCACACAGGGCCTGAACACAAACACACCAACAGGTAATGCGTTTTAATAAATCTGGGGAGTTGTGTTTTGGTGTTGCTCAGTGTTTTTGTCCTGTTGTACCGCTGTGAATGCCAATGCGAAGCCGCAGCTGCTGACTGGGTCTGTGTCGAATTTTGAAGTTCTTGACAGCGTCCAGCAAGGCGAGAGACATCCGCGTCACCTCCCGACCATGTTGTTTACCGTTCCTGACCGGCAGGCCTGACACCACCATATAAGCATCCCCAATAGTCTCCACCTAAGGGGACATCACACATGAAACTTTAATCTTTAACTAAAGTCAAGTTTATCATAGTTAGGGAGCAGGATTATTCTTTTACCTTGTAAACATCAAAGTTGTCGATGATGGCATCAAAGCAGGTGTAGAGATCGTTTAATAAAGTCACAACCTACAGACACACATAAATCAGTTAAATATTTGAGTCTTTATTGAGAAAAAATACAGCATAAATCTAATTTGAGTCCTGTTGAACAGATTTGAGACATCAAAACACAAACTTAAACTTGTATTTCCTGGTACTTTATAGACTTATTAATCCATTTTGTCAGACTTCTTTGAATCAATATTTCATCAAACATTAAAAGTACTTTCTCTGGAATAAAAAAGTCAACACACTCTGTTAACAAGCTATTTTTGTTCCAAAATTGTATCTGAAAAAATCTTGGAACAACCAAAATATTCATACATAGTGTGCTTCAGTGCGTTCTACATCTGTTTGTTGTATTGTACTTTTTGAATGTCTGTTATTTTACTCACTAAAATTATATTTTATTTTGTAGGGTGGTCATTCAAAGCATCATTCCATTTCTAGCCTCTCCTGCATCATGTTTTAAATTTTTCTATGTAGTTAAATTCTGCTATTTATATAGAAATAAAATATTTGAAATAAAATATGTCAACGCCAAATGTAGTCTGAAAAACTGATAACGTTTCTGACGTAAACACACTTTCATATCGCTTCCAAACATTTATTAGATTAAAGCTTTTTCATTCAAAAGCCTGACTGCACTATTATGTTGCCAGTTATTTAGTTGCACCTTCTATTCCTGGCTGCTGTTTTTCAGTTTCAGCAGGAATGCATTGGTTGTGGTTGGTTTGTCTGTTGTTAGTGGTAATTTCCATGAAACTCTACTGATATCTGCACAATTTAATCTTTTGTGCCTTGTGGTTTGTTCATATCTTTTTCACTAGGCATGCCTCAGCAGCAGTGATGATCACAGGTTAAGCCAAACTTGACCACATGTGCACGGTTTGATCAATAATAAACCCTGCCTCTGTGAGGAGAGTCTTGTCTGCTTTTCACTCTGCATATAATCCAAATGTTAGAAAAGTCCAACAGTGCCGACCTTCGATAAACAGAGCCAGTCAAAATGTGGGACATCCTCTCAAACGAGGACAAGGGATAAAAATGATGTGCAGTTCCACAAAAACTAGGGCGCCAAATCATTGTACAATCTGAAGGTTAACTCTGAAACTGGAGTGCATAGATGGTTTGCACCACTAGATGGCAGCCTGGTAGTTTCAGGTTCTTGCTTTATATAATATGTCTATGGTTCTGACTTTTCTAACGTTCTTGAGTTCTGTTGAGGTTCTTCCAACCTGCAGCGGCGTGCTCTCTGCAGACAGAGCGGTGAAGCCGACGATGTCACTGAAGTAGATGGTGACCGAGTCGAAAGCTTCGGCCTGAACCGTCTCGCCTCGTTTCAGCTGCTCTGCTACAGAGCTGACACACAAACAGAATCAGGCACTGAAAGCTGTGGTCATGTTTAATGTTTCTGTGCAGTTACTAAGGTAGCAGCTGCACTGTTTAACTCAAAACTCTAGAAGTGTAGTTACTGTGGTAGAATCTGGTACAGCAGGGCTTCGGCCTTGCGTTTCTCCTCGTTATAAGCTTGAGTTCGTTCCTCCACCAGCTCCTCCAAGTTGTTGGCGTACTGCTCCATACGAGACAGCAGGTTGTCCAGGATGTTGGAACCATAACCTCTAAAGACACAGAAACAAAAATCCCCCAAAAAACAGAAAGATTAACAGCTGGAAAACAGACAATTAAAGCTTTGTAGAAACTGTCCAACAGAGTCCAAGTGTCCTCTAATTGATGAACTCTTTCTAATCTGCTTCCAAAAAGATTTATTCAATAATTGTGAAACTAATGTTACTATTTAAGTATGAGAATGTTAATTCAACATTAAGACTGTTGACTTCCTGTTTTTGTAGTTTTCCTGTACGTTTTTTGCATTATTACTACTTCTGCATACTTTGTGCCATTTTAGGCATTCAAAACATTCAGTGGATTCAGGAGATGGGTGCTACGACTTGTTTTTTGAGACTTTTATAATTTTCAAAATATTTAATTTTATTTACAAATATTTCCTACATAGAAATACACTGAGATCTCTTCAATTCCTTAAAAAAGGTTCTTTTTGAAATCTTATTTAGCATACTTGCTCTATTTTTGGTTGCTTATGTTACTTTTATTTTCTTGCTACTATTCTACTACTTTTAACTTTTGGCTAGCTGTTTCCTTTCAGCTTTTAGCTAACCTTTTAATTTTTTTTAGTGTTTTGGTAGCCTTTTGCATCTTTTTGCTTTTAGCTGATCTAAAGAGTGTAATATTTACAGCCGACAAACTAAGAGTAGAAGCTGAAAAACTGAATGAGTTGTGCATCTTTCATTATCTATATTGGTTTAATTATTTCTTTAGACACACAAAGATAACAAAGTTTTGTTAGTTTTGAAGAATATTTATATTAACTAGACAGTAAAGCAGAATTATTCTGAGTGAAAAATATGATGTCCTGGTGTTGTGCCCTCTGCACCTGTGCTGCTTCCTCAGCAGGATCTTAATGGTGTGGAAGTCGGGTCGCTCGCTCGGTTCCTCGCTCCAGCAGCGCTGCATCAGGACTCCCAGCTCCTCGCTGTGGCTGTGGAAGCAGAGGTCGGGACGGAGGGGGGGCAGGTCACCCTGGATCACCGTCTGGATGATCTCTGCGGGGCGTTGGACACAGAGAGAACATGTTAAAAGTGATGCTGTCAAAAACAGAAATTGAGAAAAACTGAGTTCTTGTGTTGGAGCTGTTGAGTAACACCCCTCCCCCCGGAGGCCTGATTGGACGAGTTTGACCCTCTGACAGATCTATGACTGAGCACAACTAAGACCTGATCCAAGATCTGTTAAACTGAGAGTCTCACATACAAAAGATGAGTTGAGTTTAGTCAGAAAACTAAATCTAAGGCAGCTTTTTGCCGTTGAAGTAGTTTATTTTTAGCCGACAGGTGGTTCTGGGTAAATATTCAACACTCCAGTTGCTTTGGAAACCCTCTTGATTATTTCTCATCTGAAACTGAGTGGAATCAGTCGGACGATTCTTCACTCCTGTTGGTTGTTGCATCACACTTTGGATTTCTTCATATTCATCCACTCGGCTTCACCGACAGTCTGTCTTCAGTAAAGGTTGCAGAGTTTCACTGACTTTAAACAGCTTCCAAACTCTTTGTCTTCTGATGGATTAAATAATACTGACGACAGCATATGCATTATCATCTGCATTTGATTTTTGTTTTAATATTTTATGGTCACATTTGCAACTTTCTTATTGTTTTACTGCCAAGTTTTTCACGTGGGAGTGTGAGCTACCTCTTCATTCAGCAGCCATTCATCTTAAAAATGCTTTTTACTTCTTTATTAGTTAAAAAATCCTCTACAGAACCATTACTAATTTTAAAGTGTTTTGCATTTCATCTAAAACTTAAAAATGCTTCGTTGATCTAGTTGTGTCTAATGTGCGCATTTAAAAATTAAGAAATGATAATAAAAATTTGTTTAACTGTTTACTGAAGATGCCTTTTTAATTAGTTTATTCCAGATAACACAATATAACTCCTAATTGTGATGTCATGCTTCTTATTTTTTTCTCAGATTTCTTTAACAAGTCAGAGTTTTTGTTTATTTTTTGTTTTGTGGTTTGAATCTTTTACTGCTGATATTTTTCCTGAAGTTGCTCTTGCATAATCTGAACACACACAATGTCCAGCAGAGGGTCTCATCCATCCATGTTTTTACAAACATTCAGTCTCAGTTATGAGTTTGTTTAAAGGTAATTTTTAATTTTCACATTTGCTGTATTTAAGTAGATTCCAAACTTAGGCTTCATATAATTGATGTTCAATAATAAATGTTAAAGGTACAAAATAATAAAAGAGGTTTCATATTTAAATTACCTGAGAACATTTTCAAGTTTTACAATAGTACAGGGTTACACAAACAATAAAAAATTAGCCTGAACCACGGAGCTGAAACAGCTACATTAATGGGAGTGTTCTCTGTTTTTAACGTCGACCAGAAAACAACACGTTTGTTTCAGGAATCCAGATAATACGTGACACACAGAGAGTGCGAGCTGATGGCTCCTGAACGAATCGCTGACGGGTTAATGATGTGTTGAAGGGGACGGGTCGTCCGGCTGCCACACAGGAATGTAAATAATACGACACTATCATCAACATCTGTGTTTCGGCCCAGATAAGACGTTTGATTATCAGTTTGTGCTCAGCTGGTGTCCCGCTGTTCACTGACCTTTAGGAGTGAGGGATTGTGACTCGAGGAAGAAAACTCCTTTCAGCAGAGCCACCTCCTGCAGGATTACACCAAAGCTGTAAACATCCCCCTTCTGGGTCCCGCAGAGGGGAGGGTACTCTGACCTCAGGAGCTCTGGAGCCGTCCATAGCTTACCTGCCAACAGATGAACACTTATAATTATTACCAAAATCGTGCATAAGTGCATAACTGCGTTTTGAAACATGTTTTTTTTACAGCTTTTAACAAGATTTTTTACAGGACACTACTGTGAACAAACATGCTTTGCACACATTCAAGAAGCTGTGAATTAATCATCCCTTATTCCATACTGTGTTAGCGTGTGTGGATGTGTCACACAGTAACACTGAAAGTGTGTGTGTGCCATACGTGCGTAGTAAGCGTGTGTGTCCTCGGGGCAGCTGCTGGTCCGTAGACTCTGCAGGCCGTAATCCGTGATCTTCAGAACAAATCGACTGTCCACCACACAGTTGGATGACTTCAGGTTACCGTGAGAAACAATGACACTGTTGTGGAGGAACGCCATCCCCTAAAGAGAAGCAGACGAATAAGTTGGCAAATATCTGACTTAGTTTGGTGAAGAAAAAAAAAACGTGGCTATGGGAACTATTGCAGTGACCTGGTAGGGGAAAGTCTCTTCTTTGATTGGTTTTCTTGTTTTGGCATGATTATTGTCGGCCATCAAAAGGCAAAAGCAGACAATAATGTTTTTGCCTTTGTCTGTTACCAAAATATCTCATGAACCATTGGACAGATTTTAATTAAACTTCCAGGAACTAATGATTGGATGTACCTCTAAACTGATCAACATTTGGACCCAATTTAAGATGGCCACCACAGTTATTAAACACTAGCCAACAGAAAAATGGCTCTAACTCAGCCATTTTTGCTGATATTGAGCTAAAAATTGTCATAATAGTAGTATACTCTGGGTGTGACGTCTTGGCATATCATTAGAGACTTTGCATAATGTTTTTTGATGTTTGACCTAAAGGGCTACAACTTCATCATTTCTTAACATTAGATGTTTTCCTCTGACACAACATGTAAAGTATGAAGACTAGAAACCCTGTTCATTGTGTTTGATTGACACATGCTGTCCTCATTTGCCCCGGACTCCACCACTCTGCTCCATCACATCTAGGTCGTTACCTTGACGATGTCAGTAATGAGAGAGTATCTGAACATCCAGTCCAGAGTGATGCCGTCACTCTCCATCAGATCCTGCAGGACAAACACAAATGAGTTGTTCTACGCGTACATGTAGGTGTGTTACTGCGTTACAGCTCCTCCAGCTGACCAGTAATTCTCATGCCGTGAAGTTAAAACAAGCGCGCCCCACAAGGAGGCAGTGACATCAGTGTTATATTTGGATGGAGTTTTTGTTTCACACCAGTCCGAGTGAGAATAGAAGAAAAATCCAAACACAATGAAAAAGTCTTAAAATTCTTTAAAGTCTTTAAAGTTGATGAACTGCAGTGTTATATACATATTTTTAGCAACAAAAACAAACCTTTATATTAAACAAAATACTGTATGCTCTTGATTAATGAAAGTAATATACCCTTATAGATTTAATATTTTCCAAGGCTCTGAACTTTCTGACCTTCCATCAAATGAAGACATTTCTGTGAGGAAATGTTTCTACCCTGAGCCCATATATGAATCTGTGTGAGTTTTTGTCAGTGCATGTTGAACACAGTGTCCATTTCACATCTGCCTCTGCAGGTGACGCTCGTCATCCGCATGACCGTAGTCTCCTTCAGAGCTGAAAACATCTCCGCCTCTCGCAGGGCAGAAAATAACTCGTCGTGCTCTTCGATTCTGCGGTCATCTGGCAACAACCCAAACCCCACGCAGCCCACATCAGCCCACTGAAGACTGACTTATCTCCTCTCGTTGCTAGGTTACCCCACCGGAAGGTTGCTAGGCTACAGCGCTGGAAGATAACCGAGATGGGGGGGGGGGGGGG
>NC_051434.1:5375230-5436076 GCF_001649575.2 Kryptolebias marmoratus | reverse complement strand
GGGGGGGGGGGGGGAGAACATAAAAAGTGTGAGGAAACTTTCACTCCTGGAATGCAACCTGATGGTTTGATGAAGTGATACGATCCCAGATGACTGACAAGTTTATCTACTCTGCTGCCTTTACTCCTTTTACGCTCCATGTTTGTATTCGCAGTTGTAGCCTTTTTTGCAGTCCCGCCTCAGTTTCTTTATCTTATCTTTGGGTGTGTGTTGAGCACCTAGTTTTGGAGTCAAAGGAACCCTTTTATGGGCAGTTTTCCACCAAGAATATGACAAATGTTCAGTAAAGGAAGCTGACGTTTTTAAACCCAAATGTCACTGTAAATGGTGTTGGTTCTGGAGAAATATTCAGCTTGGCTTAATATGAACCATTCACAACAACTTACTGACTTCCTTAGGGAGGCAACGTTTTAGGAACTGGCTTAAATCTGATTGTTTTTTTAATTAAAATTGGATTGAACTGGACTGAACCAAACTGTATGTAAACGTGTTAAAATCTGAATCTCACTGAAGCAGAATAAACTATATTGAATTGAACCTGATGGTTTTTGTGTGGAGTGTCTTAAGCTGAGTTTTGTTATGATCATAAAAAAAATACTGATTCCTAACGTCACCCGCCTCTGAAGGCTAAAGGGCAATAATGTTTTTGCTAAGCAAAGACATGGTGTGGTATAACCCAATAAACACTCCAAGATACACACACTGCGCAACATTTTTGCTTACAACTTTGGCAATAATCCAGTCTGCCTGTCAGCAAAATATCTCATGAATCACTGTACAGATTTTAATTAAACTCATAGAAAGTAACCAAGGGATGTTAATTTAGATCAACCAAAATAAGACTTTCTATCAAACAAACATTAAATGTACAGATATTTAGCTGAAATATGGAGTGGTAGTAGCTGATAATCATCCTCAATACATTCTCTGAGCGCTAAAACATCTCATGAGATCTCGGTTCACAAGTTTTGACCAAAATGGCTACAACTCTGTCCCTTCTCATCATAAGATGATCGTACCTTTAATTAAAAAGGTATTTTGTGGTGAACAAACCAGCATTAATGGATAATTTAAGGTGCCCATGGTTTCGAGTGTTACTGGTGATTAATAAAAGGAACATTCCTGAATGACAGAGGTATTGATATCTGATAGACGGGTACCAATGGTTGATATTGTGTTTACAGGTGCGCTGTACCTGAAGGCTCCCTCTGGGACAATACTCCGTGATAATGCACATGTTCGGTGGGTCAAGGCAGGCACCGATGAAACGAGTCAGATGTTCGTTATGAACGTCTCGCATCTGCAGAAACACAGAGACTCAAATCACATTGAAGCCACCGACGCCCCCAAAACTGAAATTAGACACTTAAATGTCAGCGTTTGGCAGAATCGCATTCTTACATGCTTCAACTCAAACAAAACCTTCCTCGTCAGTTCAATGCGTTTTTTATTGATATATTTGATGGCTGACAGATTGCCCTGAAGGAGAGAAAACAATGCAAGGTTATCTCTGTACGTCCTATGAAACTACTGTAAGAATGATTTAACACAAAGTGTCTGTCAAAGACCTTGTAGTATCCAGTTTTGGTGTAGATCTGAAAGTTTCCCTCCATGGTCATCAAAGAACCATAGTTGGATCCTTTCTGTAAACAAGCAAAGAGTTAGATGTTAAGATTTAAATGGTTATTCACAGCAGGAGGATAGTTTAAGTTTCCTGACAGCAGATTTCATCTGAACTGAGGAAATCAAAGTGAATTTGCTTTGAAAGATAATGATCAAAATGACTTTTTATTCAAACAGTAAGGAAAAAACAAAATTAGCAAAACACTTGCTAAAAGTGGCAAAATTCTAGCTGAAAGCTGAAAATATCAAAAAGACAGCTAAAAGCAGCAAAATATTAGCTGAAAACTAATAGTTGCAAAAGTTTAGCTAAAAGCTAAAAGCTGCAGAAAGTTAACACAAAAAGATAAAAATAAATCAGGTATGCTGAAGCAGATTTCAAAGAGGAGTTTAAAGGAGTTTAAGGAACTGAAGATCATTAAATGTATTTTTTAATGTATTTGTAAATGCATGTAAGATTTGTAATTAAAGTTAAATATTTTGAATAGTATAAAAGTTACAAAAACCAAAAGTCAGAGCATCTTTTTCCTGAATGAGCTGAACATGTTGATAAATAAAAAGGCTAAAATAGTAAAATATATACAGGAGTAGAAGTAGAGTAAATGTTGAGCATGAGCAGGACTTCATACCCTGGGGAAACACTGAATTGTTACAGGATTGGTGCAACAATCAGAAACCAGAACCAGGTTCAAAATAAGCCAAGTTTTTTTTGTTTTTTTTTTTACCAGCGACATGGTGAGCCTGCTGCAAGTTCTTCGCATGGTTTTCTCCAGGTTGCTCATCTGGATGTCCTCCCAGGAGACTCTCCACAGCTGGGCAGCCAGTTCACTCTCTAGCTTCAACTTCCTATTCAACAGACAGGAGGACAGGTGTGTGTGCGTGTGTTTGCAGAGTCAGTAATTAAGTGTGTGTTAAAAATAAAGAAGGAGAAACATTGAGAGAGGTGACGGAGAGTTTAGAAGCGAGAGAGAATGAAGGACTCAGACTAGCTGTTAGCTCATCAGTCTGGTAAGAAATAAACTTTACTTTTCTAATTTGAGGCCCTTCAATACGCTATCTACAACCGGCAAGGCATTATTCCAAAGAACCCCACTTCAAAAGCCCTAAACTATTATTAATGAGGGGGGTAAACAAATTTTGTCCGTCTGCCTGCAGAGCAGAATGACCTGAACAGCCAGGAAAATAATTATTTCACTTTTATACAATTAAAGATATAACTTAAATGATCCTTTTTTTCTTGTGTTGTTAATTTGTTGGAGGTCTTAATGTTTTGCAAACAGCACAGAAATGTAAATCCAGCCTGTCAAAGTTTAAAATATAGCTATTTTTATCATAAATTACTCTGAAGTTAGCAATGTTTGGTTGTTTTGAAAAAAAAAAAAAAAAAAACCCACGAAGACCTAAAGCTTTTGCTTCATATCTTTATTAATATTTAATATACAAAAACAGCAGGATATATAAACAACAAGTTAGTTCATGTTTTCCTTTATAAACTACTCTGCTCTCCTTGGACTTCAACCAAATCCAGCTCGCTGCAATGACTTTAAATATCAGTAACTTACATCGATTTATAGTGAGCACAAATCTAACCACAGATTACAGCTAATTCTTCTATATACTTCAACAAACATGCACGTCTGTTATCATAATACAATAATATCAAGGTTATTTGCCCACTAAAATAATAACTTTTATCTTGTGTAATGTGCAAATAGTAAACAATACTTTTGTCCAGTAATTTATAATAATTTAACACATGCAGATGAGTTCATAACTGTGTTCAGTTTCCTAAACTTCTAAGAAAGTGAGGACAAAACAGAAAACAGTCAACTCCTTTGTTTTTTTGTTTTGTTTTGTTTTTTTAAATATTAACTCTCCACCCCCTCATTCTGGGCCTCGCTGTGATCTCCCTATTTATGACGGACAGAAGGAAGGAAAGAAAGGAAGAGGATGTGTGAAAAAAGAAGGGAGGGAAATATGGACAGGAAAGAGAAATACAAATAAAATGGAGAGAGAGAGAAAGAGAGAGAGAGAGAAAGAGGTGCTGTGAGAGTTTGAACTGCCACAAAACCGTGTGTGATCTTTGCATCATTTATTTTTTTATTTTTTTGTGCAAACCAAGTTTAGTTTCTCAGCTCAAGGTGTGAAAAACTGTGCAGAGTGAAGACAATTTGTCTCGTAAAGATCATCAAAGGCTTGTCAGTGAAAGTTCATATGTTGTCAGAAGTGGAAACGCATGTGTGTGTGTTTCTGATTGGATTTAAAATCAGGAGCAAATTTATTAGAAAAACATGCAAATCAGACTTTTTTCATTAACTGGATTAGGCTGCACAGTCTGCCACGTGGTGGCGGTAGAAACTACTTTGCTTGGTCGTAGAACCAGTTGTTTCAACCAGAAACAAATCTTGAGGATTCAAGAATGAGGAATTAATTTGAGAATTACTTTAACGTCTGAGAGATTATATCCAAAGATTAAACGAGCACTAAAATATTGTCAAAATACTAATATTAAGAAGATTTTTTTAAAATCCAAGTTCAAGTAAAAGTACCAAATTATTAATCTACTCAAGTGAAAGTAGAATTAGCTCATCTGAAACTGACTCAGAGTAAAAGTGACTTTTTAAAACATTAATATAGGGGCTCTCCAGTACAATAAAAACAGGACAAGATAGAATATTTTCCTGTTATATTTTAGATTTTTTATATTCATATAATAATAATATAAATAAAAGTGCAAGAGCATCCCTAAAACATGTGAACAAATAGCATTTAAATCATTTGAGAAGACAATGCATTATTTAAGGTAGTATTTCGCTGGGCTGAGTCTCCACAGCTCTCACTTTACTCGCTTGAGCTGCAGAGGCTCGAAGTTTTGTCACTTGAATTTTAAACATTTTCAAAACCTTTCCCCCCCCTCAAAACTGTCACAACGTGGGTGTTTCAAACACTTCTCAATTTTATCAGGAATCTTTATTTCTAATCCAGTAGATTAAACCATAAACTTGGGTGCAGCTGCCAAGGTAATGTGAGCATAAACGGGCAAATAATCTGCACAGCCTAGAATAAAGTTCTGTTGTTATCAAATTGGAAAAAAGCAGTAATTTTCAGAAATCAGCCGTGCAAAATGAGGCTGCATGGCTTGCTGATATGACCTTTACAGCAAATCACTGCTTTACTTGTTGATAAAAACAACACATCAAATGAGCCGTATGACAGCTGCTTTAAAAACCTTTTTAGAACTTGCCTACCATTCAGTATCTAGTTCACATTTTCTTTTTTACTATTCAAATTGTACGCCAAAGACTTAAAGATAACTCTTAAAGATATTATAAGGTACATTAAACGTGAGTGTCATACTTCATAAAAACCGACTGCTTCACGGTTTCCTGAAAACGGTAAAATGAGGTTTTGGCTTCATTCTGCTGATTTCAGCTGCAGCAGAAAGTGACGGAGGTTTGATTTC
Organism: Kryptolebias marmoratus; assembly: GCF_001649575.2. Classification (NCBI taxonomy): domain Eukaryota; kingdom Metazoa; phylum Chordata; class Actinopteri; order Cyprinodontiformes; family Rivulidae; genus Kryptolebias; species Kryptolebias marmoratus. The sequence continues at coordinate 5,430,993 of NC_051434.1, read as the reverse complement.
TGCTGGCTCTGCAACACAAGTGCCCGCCTCGTTTCTCTTCATTTTTCACTGGATTTCAGTGTTAGTTTTTATTTCTGTCTGTCACTGTCTGCAGTAGTTTACCAGGACATGATTTATTTCATTGCATTTGTCTTTTGTTTTTTTAAATTTTGCAATGGATTTAATTTAATGTACTGAAATATGATATTTTAAACCAAATCTAAATAGGTAAAAACAAAATTATAGAGTAAATACTTAAAAAAGCAACAATACTACACAATTATTGTTACTTTTAGCCTCTGATATCACAACTGGGAAAACACTGGTCAAATTTTATGAGTTAATTGGTTGTTAGCCTAAATAAAATACAACAAAAATCACAAAAGTTGTTATCATTACATCTAAAGTCTTCTTTTAAACACCTTTAATGAGTGTATTGTGTTTTTTTAGACAAAATGGCAATGGAAAACCCGATTCTGCACGCGTGTGTGCCTCACCTGTAGATAAAGATGGTGATGGTGACAATGATGACAAAGACAAAGCAGATCACCATGGCAACCATCTGATGCATTGTAACCGTACCTGTGTGGGCGAGAAAGGGAAAGAGGCAACCATCAGCACAGGAAGAAAACACAACGCTCGCTTCAGATCTGTGCAGGGAGATGTTTTTGTGTGCAGCAGTCACTTGTGAAGAGTTTATGTTGGGAGGAAAAAATAAAAAATAAAAAACAGCATTTTGCCAAATTCAGTTATAACCAGAATATGTGTTGATAATTTTTAGTGGCGTCCAAAGTTGTGTCTTCAAATCTGTTTGTGTTTGTGTCGAGAGGTTTATCTGCGCTGAGAAAGTGTGTGTATATGTACCATAATATACAACAGGTTTGAATCCCCACAGTCTTTCTATATTAGTTCCTAAAAGGTCAACTTTCTTGTTATCTTTTAAAGCGGCTCTGATCAATAATTGTCTCTGAAAGTCTGAAGTAATATCTTTAAGAAATATTTAAATATTAAGCTAAAACCTGTCAGGTTGTGACTTTGTTGGAGCTAAAATACTCTTGTGTGTCAAACTATGCAATCTTTGGTGTTTTTCACAGGTTTAAATAAAGGAACAGAAACAAAATATGCCTTTGTGAAAGCTGCTGGAGACAAAATGTCTCCAGATTTGATTTAAAACTGGTTCTTTGCTAAGTTGTGTGTTATGTGTTGAAACAACACTGGTTCATTCCTTTGTATGCCTGAATGATTCATAGGTCAGAGTTAAGTGGCTTAAACAAACAACCTAAAACAACAAACATAAGGAAAACATTCCTCTGAAAATGTTCAGGTGCTGGACTAAGAATAAAAGTAAGAGGAGCCGAAGTCCCAGAAATCTTTTAAGGACTCTGTTACTGTTTCATTGTCTTGAGGAGGTACAAGCATCTGATTAGGATGCTTCCTGAACGCCTTCCTTTGGAGTTGTTTCGAACATATCACACAAGGAGGAAACCCTTGGGAAGACCCTGAACTCTGGGATTATATAATTCCTTCTTTCTTGGAAAACCTCGGGTATGACTTCCCACGTTGAGGAGCTGGAGAGTATCGCTCGGGAGACGGATGATTTGTTTCCCTCTGGAGTCCAAATTCCAAACTCAAACTTAGAGAAATTAGGATAAAAGGGAGGCTGTTGTTTAAATCTGTTTATAACTGAGTGTGAAATCAATAGTTGTGTTTTAGGTTTGTATCAGTAGGTCTGCAGTCTGTATCTGAGTGTTTTTAATCTTTAGTTTTGTTCTGTGTGTGTCAGTAGAAGACATTTCCTACGTGTGAGGCAGGCTGGGTTGTCGTTTTTGAAGCCACACTCTGGGACGTCTGGCGGTGGAGAGCCCCCAGGCCACTGAAAGTTCAGACCTTTCTGCAGGACCAGCTGCTTTAGACTGCCGTTATACACACACACCACCTGAAACACACAGCAGCAAACATCCGGATCTCCGTTACCCTGTTTCACACACCAGTTTGATCAAGGATGTGGACTTTTCATTCCAGTAATGTTTCACCAAAACACTACTCTTAATGCCCAAACCTGATCTAAAGGCTGGAAGCCAAGATGCTAAAGCTCAAAACATCTTGTGTGCGCCACGATGCCAGGAGGGAAGGAGAGGAGCGAGAAAGATTATGTATTATTTATTTATTACAAGTAATTTTGACATTGAAATACTCAACAATGATTGTGTATATTGCATGTTTTTTATATCACGCAGCTCTAGTTGGAAACATTCAAGACTGCTGCCATTATTTTCCAGAAGTGGACGTCTCAGCAAGTTTACCTAAAAGGTCAAACCCTGAAATGCTCAGAGATGTTACAAAATAAAACCCCAAAGAGCTACTGCTCAGACCCACCAAGCCTCAGTTAGCAGGTTAATGTTAAAGCTAAGGACTAAACAAATACGGCCACTCTGAGAGCGATGAAAGGAAAAAAAACAATTCTGTCTTAAAAGAACACAAAACCACAGATTAAGTTTTTCATCTGAACAAGATAAAAACGTCTGGAACAATGTTCTTTGGACGAATGAGACCAACGTGGAGACGTCTGCCCATGTTTGGAGAAGAATAAACACAACATATATGCTAACTGTTAAGCGTGGAGGTGGAAGGAGGATGATTTGAGCTTGTTTTGCAGCCACAGGACCTGGAGACATTGCAGTGATTGAGTCAACTGTGAACCAAAGAGCTCTAGAGACAAACGAGAAGCCTTCTGTACAACAGCTTGGCCAAATTATGTCATTATCTAAAGCACGGCAGCGAACCTACAACAGAACAGCTGAAAAAGATCTTAACCTGACTGAAATGCTTAACAGATCTGTGTCTAAACACATGTTTACAGACTTCAATGATGTAACAAAGAGAGGACTAAAAATTATCCAGCAATACGCAGAAGACAGAAGACAGTCTCTGCTTCTAATAGTAAATCTACAAATTACCGAAGAGCTTCTGCATTCTGACCTTCTTCTGTTCAATAACGCTGAATAATACCCGATGTGTTGTAAAGTGAGGATTCCATCGCAAGTTTGTCTTTCACCTGAAACTCTCCAGAGTCCACATCCGTCATGTCCCAGACAACAAAGTTCGTCTCTCTGTCTCCCAGCTCGTCCATCTCCATCATTCCCATCACCCCTGCAGAGACGCCACATGTGCCGGTTACAACACAGTTTCTCAAGAGCATTTTTAAAAAAAACACACGGTTGGTTCACTCATTGTTTGTTTCTTTTTGAACTTCTACATTCTCTTTTATTTATTTATGATGACAGTAATTTGCGTGCGTGTGTTTTTTTTTAACTTAAAAAAACAACATAGTGATTGAACACAGTTGTTGCTTTTGTTGATTTAAGTCCAACAAACTGACAGAAACCAAGAATGTGACTAAAAATATGTCCAAAAGGGGGGTCAGGGGTGGGGGATCTCAGGTTTCAGCTGGGAGGGTGGGAACAATCACAGAGGGAAAAACAGTCAAAGCTCCAGATTTTAGGTGAATATGAGAATATTCCAAATCAACATTCAACACCTTAAAGACGGATCGTTTGAACTGTTGAAACATTTGTTTTTAATCACTCTGTGGACTGAATTCCAGTTTGATAGATGGGACTGTTTTTGGACCAGAAACCTTCCATTTATTAAAGCACTGCTTATCAGTAACTTCTCGGTACCAGTTTGCTTACAGGAAGGATTTCACTTAGAAAAAGATGCAAATCATCGCCCAAAATAGAACTTATGAAGGAGAAACCTGTCAAGCGTTTGTTTCTGGACATAAAAAGTCACGTAGAAATGCAGATATTGTTTAATTAAACTTGCACCAAAACAAAGTTTCACAGCCAGTGAAAATGCACCGAATCCTTGTTACCTGCACGATTTAGAAACAGGATGAAGGTTGGCCTTTTGGGCTTAGAGATAAGAAGTCAGTTAATGGAATCGGTCAATGCCAGCACCAGGTTTTCTTCCTGAATTATGAGTAGAACCCATTTAGTTCAAGCAGTTCCTTCAGCTTAAACACAATGAAACATTGGTAGCATTCAGTCCTTCCTGCAGAACGTCGATTGAAGAGTTTCCTCTTGAGTCGGAAGTTAGAACTTCTGTTCTGCTGAGAGGGAACGTGACGAGGACGTCAGGAAACTAGATGGGTGAGATTAGCAATCATCAAAAGACCAGAAACACCAGGGAGGTCAACGCCTGTTTAAGACATCGCCGTGAATTGGTGAGGCTGCTTATTGAGTCATTAAAACAGCAAAAAAAGCTGAACCTCAGAGCTCTCCCTACAGGAACGCTTGGAAAGGAACTTCCATCACGTTGCTGCTCCTGTAACGCCGATCCTAAATTCAAACGGCGTCAGTCTCTCTTCCTCTGACGCACACGCTCGGTGATTGATGGACGCAGACTTGGTTTCAGTGTGTGTCGGTGGTTTAAAAGCAGTCCAATCTAATAAAGAGCGAGCAGGGCGGCCTGTTTATCGGCACCATCAACAGACTGAAATACACACACTGAAATGACAAGGGTGTGTTTTCACAGACCGGAGTGTTTCAGCTCAGAGTCCGATCCTGGATGTGATTACACCGCAGGTGAGGTTTAAATTTAGTTCCTGTAGATGGGATAAACTAAACGGATGCACTTATAGTAAATACGAGTATGTGTTTACAAATATAAACACTATAAATACTGTCATAATACAACCATCTGTTACTGTGTACACAGTTTTTCTCTTTTTGGAAAGGACAATATTTGATTAAAATAAAAGAACAAAACATTTAAATAAATTGGGCTTTATAAAGTTGGCTGCGTTACATCCTGGTATTTATAGACTGAAAGCTGCTTATTACAAAATAAATTATTTGTTTTGGCTGTATGAGAGCAAAAAAGTCTAATTTACACCCTTTTATTTCATGAATCTCATGAGGACTTTTTATTTATTTTTGTCCCCCTCTGCATCATGACTGCATCAGCAGGTTTATGTCCCGACACATCGGTAAAGACAGTGATCAGATTAGTGACTGTCTCCAGCTGAGTCCTGCTGTTAGAGTCCTACTTCCTGTAATGAACGTCCATTTTCTGTGGACGTTTGTCTCGCTCACCTGGACCCCTCGTCTGGGCACGTCCCTGCCATTTGTTAGTTCTTGTTTTTAACATCTTAGTTTTGTCGTCTTTTGATTTGTTTTTAAGTTTAAGAACAAAAATGAGAAACAAGTCGGGTTTATGGCGTTCCTGTCTGGATTTGCCTGATTCGTCATCGTGTTTTGTGACGTCTTTCTTGTCCATTTTCTTCTGGTCCTGGTCATTTGGGTCTATTTTGTCCTTTAATTTGTACTGCCTCTCTTGCCTTGTCCATCTGTGTCTTAATAACATGAGTACGTGTTCTGTTTTTTATCTTTGTTGTAACTTAATGTGTGTTTTTATGTCTGCCCTCCATTTTTTAGCATCTCCTCATGTCTCCTTGCCCCATTTTCTTGTTATTTTTTTTACTATTATTATTTTAATTTCCCGTTTTGCCTCATTTGTAACTCCTTCTTGTCCGGTTTTGTTGTGTTACCACGGTCATGCACCTCAGGTCTGTCTTTTCCTGTTCTGTCCAAGGACTCTTTCTTTTGTTTTTGTCTCATCCTCTTCTGATTTAGCTGTGTAAAAAATATAAGAAAAGTCCCAGCAGAGGAAAATAAACACCACAACTCCACCGGCATCTGGATTTTAGAACATCGCTGTCCTCCCTCTTAATGTCTCAGTGTTTGAGGACACTCAGTAAAACCTTTTACAGTTTCAGTCAAGACTTGGTGCTTTTCCGCTGTTTGAATCAAGAATGATGAAAGTTCCCATGTGTTTGTCTTCTGAATATTTCAAAAACTAAGATAACAGTCAAGTTATTTTACCAAAGTTTGAAACAACATGTGCAGCTGATGGACGGAGACGTTTTTATGGTCCATAAACTTCGGACAGTTTAAGTTGCTGTGATGATAGATTGCAGTCTGTCTTTACTATTTGCTCAGTAGTTTTTCTTTCTTTGTTTGGTTTTCTGGTGAAACAAGAAGAAGAGATTTCAGCCGAATGATCCAAATTCAACAAATACTATCTGCTGTTTTTAGGCTTTTGGACGAAAGAATGTTTGATAAAATCTGAAAAAAAAAAAGGAGTCAAACTGGAGAAGATGAGATCAGGGGAAACATTTCTGAAAATATTTGAACGCTGAATTGTCAATTGGATTGTTTTTGAAGGAAACTGGATAAAATAAATAGGAATTCTTTGGTTTAAAGTAGAACAGAAATATCGTGTTATCACAATCCTTCCTGTCAAACCTGCTGGGTGTGGCGTCAGTGTTCAGGATTTTAGGAATCTATTAAAAGAAACAGAATGTATATAACTGTGTCCATTATTGTAGATTTCATAAAATAAAAACTGTTGTGTTTTCTTAAACTTGGAACGAGCTGCTTCTGCCTATAAATGGTTGTGACAGCCTGAAACATAAAACGTGAAACATGTCAAAATGTTTAAAAAAGCCAATTATCTTAAAAAAAAAAGCAACTGTTTTGTGTTTAAACGGGATATTATTTAGGTGTATAAAGTCACCAGTTTAAAAATTCAGCTACAAACACACTTTGGGACTTTGTTTGGGAGCACATCTGAAAAAAATCTTATTCAGTGAGAGCCTCAGATTTGGAGGATTCTGGTATTTTAAATATTTTTACATTTGTTTTAAATCTCCCATTGGGATGGCGACATTCCAAAACAATTTGCATACATCGCATAAAACTAACTGAGAATTGATACAGAAATTTGTCTAAATCCATTCCTACACCATTACAGAACCTATAATGAGTCCAAAACAAGGACTAGAAAAACAAAAGGTAGTTAAAAAACTATTTGAAACCAAGTTAAGGGTTTAGCCAACAGTTTAAGAATCCATTAAATTCCGATTTAGCCGTGTGATTATAAATAAATAAAATTTCTGCCCATGAGATGACAACAAACTTCCCTTTTCTTGTTGTACTTAGTTTAAGAAGGTAAAGTAATTGATCCCCGTCCACACACACAGCTGCACACACACACACCCTCTGTTTCCTGTCTCAACCCTGTCAGCAGTAAAATTAAGCAAAAATTTTCTCTTTGTTTTCACACTCACAAACTGTTTCCTGGAAGTGTTGGGAGCTCTGAAAAATGACAGACAACTTCCTGTCTGTGGTAACAATGCAAGCCTGAACATTTAGCTTTCAGGCCAGGCCCAAAGTCCTGAACATGGACCCGATTCTGCCTGACGTTACAGACATAAACCACCACAAAATCATCAGAAGTGACCATGTGTTTTTCTCCTACATGCTAAATTAGAGACCAAACAATGGAGAAAAAGAGGAATTTTCCATCTAGATTTGTTGTGCTGTGACTTGGCCATCCTGGTCGCTGGTTTGAGTCTAAGACATCCTGTTCCCAGCGACGCTGCCAGCTGGTACAAATTTTCACCGCAGCTTTACGCTAACATGCCATCTCCCCGCTGACAAACCCCCCCGGCCGTGAGAATGTGTGTGTCTGTCAGACTCAGATTCCCATGGTGACCTCATCCAGCTCCGGGGCTCCTGATAGGTCGTCGGGGCTCGTTAGTTAATCAGCAGCATGATTGATTGGTGGCAAGGAGAAGCTGGTTTCTGTCAAGAATCACTGAAACAGCTTCAGAGACTGCGGTTTTCACCGTTTCACCAAACAACACAGCTACACTCATAACAATAACGTTCAGAGCGAACATTAAAATAAAATTATTAACTTTTGTTTTATAAAGAAGCAATTATTGTTATTGTTGCAGCTTCATATTTCTGGGTTAACATCACGTTTTAGGGTCGATCCCAAATTTGTACAAGGGCTTGGACCGATTCTCTTTAATTGTATTTGTCAAACAAAAGAGAAACAAAAGTGAGTTATGTTGTATAAAGAAGTACTTTGTTTGTGTTACTTGTGTCAGTCTTGTTAAATGAATAAAAAATAGATCAAACTGAAACAACAAAGCTGACATAAAGGGTTGCCAACTTTCTGAAATGGAAATAAGGAACACGTGAGGGACAGTTTATGTCTAGACAGACCCAGAAAAGATAGAATAAATAAGATTAAGGAGTATTTAGACAGACTCAGAACAATGATTAATTATTAAATGTCGTTTGCATAATTAGGTTTCTTAAAACATTTTTCTGTCAACTTTTGTCAATTGTTTTTCCAAATCCAGATGACTGTGTAGAAATTACATTTAAAACTCAACAAGTTAGTTTTAAGTGTTTCATTTAACAAACCGAAACTCAACAGATTATGTTATGCAAAAATCTTTCTTTTTATTCTAATCCAATACATGCATGCTTTTTTTTTAGTGTTTAATGTGAAAATTGAGGTCAGTTTTGTTGGTAGGACTTGGGTAAAATGAAGGACTTTTCCTGCAGTTTTATTTATTTATTTTTAACCACAGTGCAGTTGATGAAATGGATATTTCTGCTCTTTGTGGTTTTCTGATTAATAGCACACATTTTCAGAGCGGGCTGTTCTCATCCAACGCTGTGCTCTGATTGGTCCAGGGCTGGCTGCACATTTCCAGCTTGACCACAAAATGCGTCCAGAGCAGGCGCATGAGAAAAAGAGGGAAGAATCACCTGGGACGGTCTTGTTCCACATCTTCAGGGTCACCACATCTCCTCTGGGTCTCTTCACCGGTCCCGGTCCTGTCCTCTGCTGGCTCAAAGTCTCGTTCAGAGCCTGAGAGTACAGCATCACTCCGTCATAGAACCCTGCAGCTATCAGGTTGTACTGACAGAGACGCAGAAGGATTTCGGTTAACAAATATCAAAAATATGAGTCTCAAACTGTTAAGGTGCATCAAGAAAAAGCACATTCATATCTACCAGGGAGTCTTTGATAGTAAAGTTGAACGACTTCTTTGCTTCGCTCTTCAGAGTTTCCACAAACTGGAAATATTCTGGATTCTGAGGCTCCATGTAGGTCAGCACCTTCACGCTCTGTAAGAAAAGGGACAGAGAGGCAGGGCTATAGGTGGGATCTGACTGGGCTGCGACTGTTGAAGACGAAATAGAGACTCAAAATTAGAAGAAAACTGCAAAAAAGAGGGCACATTTTCCATGTCAGTTTCTCTGAATTCTGCGTGTTTGTGATCAGGGACCCCAAAAGTCACAACCTTGTGATGGTGTGCACAGCTTGCTAAACTGTATTCTAGGCCGCACACATTATTTTGTATCCATATTCATGATTTAATCAACTCAGAACACTTTTGAAATGAAGATTGGCAGCTATGGGTCAGTTTTCAATATTTATTGTTGTTCATCAACGCGGTTTTTAGACCCGGACATTGTTTTCTGTCACTGGAGAGCTCCCATGCTGGTGTCAGAAACACTTCATTAGCGCTCATGAAACGGACTGGAGATGCATGCAACAAAGTTTAGATGGGTTTGAGATGCCTGCGATGAATCCGTGACTATTTTAAGAGAAAATTTTGTGTCAGCTTCTGCAACTCACAGTGAAATTGAGAACCCCTGTGGACGTTTCGAGACATTTTGGAGCAGCTGCAGCCCAGTAGGATTCTGCCTTATTTACTGATCAATAACATTTCAATCAAACAAAACTATTTGGACTTATGTTCATTTATTCAAACAGAACACAGGCATCTGAAGAGGTTAATCTAATGCTGTTCATGATTTCAGTCAAGTCTAAACATCTGGAAAAGGAAGCAAAAACAACGAGGACCGCTTCTCACCCTGAAGGCGATTTTGGCCGCGTAGTCATCCTGATCTCCTCTGAACCAGGGCGTGACGGGTCGTCTGTCCCCCATACCTTCAGCAAAAAGATCAATGTAGAAGAAGACAAAGTTCTCAAGCTCCACCCCATCCTTCCAGAACTGGATCATCAGGTTCCTGAGGATATCCCGAGAACAGCACAGGTACACCACTGTTGAGGTAAAAACAAAAATGTGTCTTTATTAAGTGAAGGAGATAAAGGGAACAAGACAAGACGGTCATTTGCATCTTTAGGAAAAACCCGTTTAAAGCCCATTTGCATCATTAATAGTCTCTTTATTAAGTCATCTTGTCCTCTTTTAAATGAGCATCTTTGTAATAATTTTCTGTCGCTTCAAAGCCATTTTGGTTTCGTTTTGTCACATTTGTTGTGACTGGACTGAGTCCTCTACTAGACATGTTAACAGTCTTTCACGCTGCTCCTGGGTCCAGTGTGACAACATCAGACTGTGGACCGGGCCCGGCTCTGTCTAACAGGGCTCATGACCTCAGCACTCAGCTCAGCGGTCTCCATGGCAATAATCACAGAACCTCCTCTAACGAGCCCGGGGTCAGACAAGAAACACTACCGTAGTTAAAGATTGTCACGAGCCTCAGATTGGAGAAGGTGTGAACACCACTCACAAGAAATTGATCCAAAAAACGGCCACTGATTGAGTCTAGATGGATTATTTTCATAGAAAATGTTACCAAACGAAACCACTAGAAGCACCAGAAGCGTTTTATACTACATCTAAAATTTTCTGCCCGATAATGGGACACAAATGTGGCATGAGAAAAAGTGAAAACATCCATTCCCAAACATTTGGGCCAATCCCATTCCATGACAGTCTGCTCAGTTTCGGTGCAGACTCAAAACAATAACCTCCCAAGCGTCAGTCAAAGTCCTTCAAAAAAATAATAAATACCCACCCCAGCCCAATTCAATTAGTCCCCAAGGTGGCCTTAATAACAGGGACAGAAAGTTTCACATGCAAAACCCAAAAGCTTGCATGTTGTTTTCTCTGCAATCAACTGTTTTTAATAAAACTTTAGGGGAAAAAAAGACATGATTGACTGAGAGATGTTTTTAGCTGTGACCCACACCCACATGCTCACTCGTGTTTCCATGACTTCAGAGGACTTTACATGGATTTGCATTTATTTCTGTAAAACTTTACTCCAGTTGTAACCATAACTACAGCTCGACTAACTTTCTCTCAAATATAAACCTAACCATAAATGTCTTCAATTCGACATTTATTGATATACAGTATTCAAAATTGAAGACACTTCCCCATAATGTGACTGTGTAAACAGATTTTCATCCCCGCATCATGAATTATGTCTGACAAACACAAACACACACTCAGGGGTAATTACTTTGAAGACATCCAACATTGCCGGGGGGCAACAGCTGGTGTCGGTTTGAGGACAACAGAAGCAGTTAGTGTGTCTGTGATGATTTCAGTCCTGCCGGTGTCCGATCTTAATGCTACAAACATTTCAGTAACTTTAAAACAGCTCGTTTACACTAACAGGATAAACAGAAGCAGGTATAGCTATGGTTTATAGAAGATTTTATACAATGTGTGATATTTCTATTTACTTGCACATTAATTAAAGAACAGATCTTTTGAAGTGGGGTTTTCTGGAAAGGTTATGAGCAATTAACATCTCACAGCTACACTTAAGGCGGTATTTCACTGGGATGCAAACGTTGGCGACTATTTGACAAATGTCTCGTAACGTCGCAGAGGCTAGCAACCTCCTGGGACTAATTTTCTCTCAAAATAATCAAATGAATGTTCGCAGGCATCTCAAATCCAAACCCTTCTCAATTTAGTTTCCATATGCTGTCATCGAGAATACGACCCCCCGAATGTCCATCCATTCATTTAGTTTACAAATGAAATGTTTAAGATGAGTTATTTTAAGATGGCAGAAATCCACTTTCAAAACTGACTACATTTGAAGACTGTCAGCTCATAAATCTGGTCAGAATTAAACTCTGTTTTTCCCAAACTAAAGTATTTCCAGGAGCCATCTAAAACAGCAAAGATATTAATTGTTTATAACCTTTTCACTGAAAGCCACTAACAAAGAATCTGAGCTATCCTTTTCAGGCGCATAGATTAAAATTAGCAGATAAAACAAATATCGACTGTGTCTGTGTGTAAAGTTTTCAGCTGAAAACAAGGGAAGCAACGCTTTGAGACAAAATTAGTGCAGTAAAACAAAATATTTTCTCTGAAATAGTAATGGTAATGTTAGGATTAACATCGACTTCATCTTTGATTTTGTTTAACTTAATAGTGGTTTGTCTTATCAGACTTCTTGTCTGAGTAGATTTAATACTGCTAAGGTGAATAATAATATGTGATACCTTAACTTGCACAGCTACTTTGCTCCCTGACAGCGGCAATATGTTTCAAATTAAACAAGCATGAAAGTCAACAGAAGAGGGTTAAAGGGACACATTTACTTCTGCCGCACTAAAGTCCTGATTATTTACAGGTGTGCGCTTAGAGATCCAACCAAAATGTCCTCACAATGTAGGAATGTCCTTATAATGCAGGAATGTCGTCACTCCCGAGGCCCTAAACTGAAATTGGTGCTCATAAAACAAAAAGCACACAAACTTGCACGCCGACAAAAACATAAGAGCTGAGGTCAGTCATTAACCGGTACAAAGAAAAATAAAACAATAATTAACTATTATTTCATGACATCGAGGCAGGGAGGGAATCAAAAAAGGGAGGATGAGGAAAGAAGAAGGGGGAGGACAAAGGAGTGAAGGTGAATTAAAACAGTGAAGTAAAAGGAGTTGGACCTCAAGAGTTCATGCAAATCCAGCCGATGATTGGTCCCAAGGCAGAGAAATGAAGAAAGGTTAAACTCAAAGTAGAGAATATCTGATGTTTTTGGAAAGAAAGAGCAAAGAAAACGATGGAGAAGGATGGTAAAAGCATCTCAGTGCAAAGAAGGAAATAAGAAATGTTAACAAAACCAGCAGCAAAATAAGTGGAAGCATCACATTTGCCATGACAATGAATCACCAAGACAACAAATTACTGCATTAAAGAAGTGAAGAGGTGGAAGAAGAAGTTTTGAGACTTGAGACAACAGTGAAAGAGCGGAAGTGTCGAAGCTCATCTGACTTTACTGGTCACTGAAGGAGACAAGGAAGAAGGGAAAGGAGCAAAGGTAAACCCCCCCCCCCAAAAAAAAAAAAAAAAATTACAGCTGCTGACCTCGTCCATTCTCCACGATCTTTTGGGCCAGCAACTTGTAGTTCGGCTCACTATCCAATAAGTAGTCATACGTAGAGATATTCTGTTCCCTCAGTGATTCATACACCCCTTCCACAGCGAAGTAGCATTGTCTGTCGTCGTTGGCATCCTTGTTGTCAAAGTAGATGAGCATGACTTGCCTCTGCCAACCGAACATCTCCTGGATCCTCTCACTGAAGTTTCCCAGCTTGACATGTGTGGGTCCTGTGTTTGTGACAGCTTTATAAAATTTGAAGCCTACTGCACGAGCCCCGGCGGTCACCATAGGTACATCCCAGTGGCTGGTGAAGCGAGCAACTGGTGAGGAAGAGTAGTCACATCCAGGCCCGATGAAGGCCCAGGGGTCGTAGGACATCTTAAGGTCAACAGCGACCAGCGGTGCCATGGAATCAGAGCAGTAGCCCTCACGGTTCTCTGAGTTGTTGTGGACCAGGTCGAGCTCCAGGCCAGGTAGAAGCCAAGGGTCAGCGTTCACCCGCCGGATGGCCAATTCCAATGCCGGCCCAACTCGAGGCCATGCCCACGCATAATCCGTGTTAGTCAGAGGCAAGATGGCTGCGATGGTGACAACCTGAAGATCGCCTGTGGTGTTGCCAGAAGATAAAGAGGGCTCAGCTGCTTGGACGAAGGGCAGGAGGAAGAGGGAGAAACAGTGCCAGGACGACATGATGAGGAAGGGTTTCACTGCCTGACAGACGTTCTGCAGGGAACAGATAACACTTGAGTTATCAAACAGCATGACCTGTGTGTAAAACAACCTGTCTGACAAGCTACAGGGAGAAAAAACAATGCTTCATGCCTCTCGTATAAATGACAATACAAAACCTCTGGATAAAACTATCCTGACAAAAGAGAAATGTATGTCCTACAGATTATTTGACAGCAGAGACACACACAATGTATTTTAACCACACTGATCTCTTTTGTTTAATGACTATGCAACTGACAGATACACATGGTTATGTGGTAAACATCAGCCTCAATAGCTAGTCTTGTCATTTTGTGAATAAATAGTTTGTCCTTTGTAAAATTTTGAAACTGGACGCTTGTTTCTCATGCTCATCTACGGTTACATTTTCAAAACTGGAGTTTGAAAATGTCAGCATGTGAAAAGAAAACATGGCCACTCCTGTTCCGGACAAAAGGTTTTGTTTACATATGCTGAGATACAACCGAGAGTTGTTGTTGTAAATTATGTGCAACCTTCAACAACCTGTGGAAGATTACAGACTTCCTGTTTTGGAGGGTGAGTTTCACAGCAAAGGGCTGCAGGTGCAGCCAGCTGACCAGGAGAAGATGCACAGAAAAGAGATGGAAACAAGGCAGGAGCTAATACTCAAAGACAGTCTGAAGCTAACCCTTACAGACCTACCATACTACTGCTTTTAACACCAGTCTTTGGATAATAAAACTCCTTTTGTTGGCTGCGATTACATAACTCAGCACAAAGTAATAGACTTATCTTTTTGTTTTGACTGAAACTTGATTCTATAAAAACATCTTTGAAAGAGCAAAACATGCTAACATGCATAACTTCAGAGTCCTGCACATCTCTGAGCTCAACAATGAGACAACGACGGAAGTGGAGAGGAAATATTAGGAACTGCGGTCTTTCCATCTCTGCCTCAGGTGGAGGTTTAACAGTGGATGCAAGCTGGTGCAAAGACACCACAGAGCATTGATTCACACAGATCTGCTGAACACAGCGAGACACCCCCCCCCCCCACTACCTAGTAAAGGTGACGGTTATGAGCGATTATTTGATGTATAACGACCTGGACATGAGACATTCTCAATTGATTTATAAATGTCAAAAACTGATAAGTATTTACTGTTAATAACATCCTGAAAAAGGCAGAACTCAGATGCAGAAGTGCAACACGCAGAATACTCAGAATTCAGTGAGACTACAACTAAAAATTTGCCTTTTTTTCTCACAATTTTGAGTCGCCAACTCCTCCCCAACAGCCCCTTACGTTGCACCATTGTCCTTTGTCAAAGGATGGTCTTTACAACAGGACAAAAAACACTGGAAATAGCTCTAACGTGATGCGTGGACATCTGTTGCCACAGAATCTTAGCTTTTTGACTCATTTTTTTTTGTTCATTTAGTTCCCATAATCTTGTTTGAGTGAAAGCCGTTTTATTCTGCACGGTAGAGCGAAATATTTAACTCCACTGCAGATTCCCGCTCGTACTACCTGGACCTAATAAGATGCGACTCCAGTTCAACACGACATTTAATCACCTGATATCTGGAAGCTACATTTACGAACAATCAGAAAGAACAGCTTCATTACTCAGGCAACAAGACTACTAAACTCACAGTGACACTCATTCATATAAGCAAAAGAACAGTTTAGTTTTAATATGAATACATTTAAAAGACAAAAAATAACGTAATATCTGAAAAAATGCAGTCTGTCCACTACCTTAAACAACCTTTTCTGTTTTGAGGATAAAATGAGAACATTGCCTGCATAAAACTGTGTCCCCAGGATAAAACACAACCCAAACTTATTCTTTATTTTCCAAACAAAACCATAGTGAGTCACCTTCTGTTTTCTGTTTAGCTTTTTTTCTGAATGAATTCAACATTTCAGAAATAATGGATCCCCCCCTGAGGAGCCGGTCCGGCATCGGGGAACTCGGCCAGATTTTCCATGTGGGATCCATAAAGCGTTACCCGTTAGCTCAATGTGGGCCCCATGTGTGTTTGAGGGTCCACAGACGTGGAAGTAATGTCCACAACTGAGCTGTTAGGAGATAATTGCTGGTTAAACACTGCTCCGACCGTATTTACCGTTTGAGTAATGAGTAAACGGTTTCCAACGAAGCGCGATGTCGCGGGCTGATGGAGACCTGAGAGTGAAGCTGAAGGGAGACGTTTCGATGGAGACAGTTTCAAAAGCATTCACTGTTGTTGTTTAAATGCTGCAGAATCGAAGCTTTTCTTCGATTAGTCTCAGAAAGATTCTCAGAAAAGATTCGTGAAATAAGAGAAACTCAAATATCTGCAGCTAAACCTGCGCTGCATGCGCTGGAGGATGGTGATGACCAGGAGACAGTAGCTGCTCTCCTACTGGGCTGATGATGAAAACCAGCATTAAAAATAGTCCCTGCTCTCTAATGGCACGTTTTGATAAACGATAAATATTAATTACATATCTGTTCTTTTTTTAGTGGATATAAAATTTATGAAAACTTAAATAAACACTAATAAAAGACACACCAATAGTGCACATGTGTGTAAATATGTTTGTGTTTGTGTGCCATTGTTCTCCTGCTGCCTTCGGTCTTATATAAGGCTTACAAAACAGCAGCAGAGTCTCAGAGGATCAAACACATTTAGGATTCACCTTGTGTTTCTTAACCTTCTGTTCAGCTCAGTAATAACAAATAACATCAGCTGAAACCTCTGCTTAGATTAACTAAATGCTGCATGTTTGAATGTCTGCATACGGAGTGGATATTTTTGTTCTGACGCATACGAGACGAGAAACATTCAGCCTTTTCACCAAATTCCAGTTAATGCATAATAACACAAGCACTGATCCAGTTATTCAAAATGCAGCTCAGGTTGTTGCAGGATAACAATTCAGAAATAAAGCACCTGTCCTGAACAGCAAAGAATTTAATTTAAATTCATGAGTCTCTCCTCATAGATCAGCATAACAAATCAATCAGAGACTTTTGATTGTTTTTTTTTATTATTATTTCTGTCATTGCTGATTTGTTTCCCCCAATTAGCTTCTGAGCTCAGAAATGGTGTCATCTCATCCTAAAATGTGCGATTTTGTCCCTCAGAAGGGCACACGTTTGCAAAAAAAATCATAATCAGAGCAGAAGATAAAACAAATATGTTCAATTAAAAGCAAAACCGTTAAGTAATTAGACAACATGTTACTTTTCTGTATATGACTAACAGGTTAATTTCATTATCAGATGAAAATGACTGAAAACTTTAACTTCTCTGTCTGGTTTGAACATTTCCAGCTGCAGCTGAGGCTGATTAGAAGAAGGAAAAAAACAGTAAAGAACATTTTGACTGCTCTGTTGGTCTTCGGTGTCAGAAACAATCCTCTGGTTTGTTCATTTTCTGCACCGGGTCGGTACCGGTCCTCCTCCGGTACCGGGAGTCGTGTTTCCGCAGCCGCTATGAACTTGGGTCGGTGCCTCCTTACCTGTTCAGGTCCTCAGACCGCGGCTTCCTGCGGCTCCATGTTTCCCAGCTGACAGGAGAAGAGTGAGGAGGAGGAGGAGGAGATGTTTTCCTCTCCGCCGCTGCTCCCGGCACGTTTCCGGCACACAGTCCGGGAAACGAAGAAGAGGAAGAAAGTCCCAGCAACGTTCAACCTTCCACGCGGCCGCGCGCCACCACGCGCGCGCATTTTTGGAGAGGGACGTAGAAAAAGAGAGGGCACGAGGGGCAGAGTCGTGATAACGCTGTGTGGGCGCGTGCGCGTGCGGGTCTGCGGCGGGAATCAATTAGGCCCTGAAGGAGACCCGAAGCTGATTGGCTGTAAGAATTAATTCATCTGTTCGGAGAGGAAAGCAGAACCAAATCACTTACATTAAAACACAGTTTGTTCTGTTCGGGTCAAAGTGCTGCTCAGTTAAAAGTGGGGTTCTTCATCAGTCGGCCCGGAACCCCGTGTGGTTCTGGAGCCCCCTGGTGCTCAGCTGCTCTCCTGAACCAGAACCAGAACCAGAACCAGAGGCAGCTGCTGCCGCAAAACCAACTAAATGGGAACTTGAGCGCTTTTCTCCTGCTTGGTTTCCTCAGTTAGACAATCACTGACAGCAAAACCTTATAGATTTAATCTAATTTAATTCGAATTAACTCAAACTGGCAGTTTTGTCTGAGATTAACACAGAAATATCAGCTTCAGACCCAAAAACAGCTGCATAGGTCGGTTTACTTTCACAAACCTGAGGACATAATGACTTTCATACATTTATTATGATTGTTACAGTTATGGTGAAAACTTGCCTTCAGCAGTCACTTTTACTATTAATTTGATTTCTAAAATTTACTTGAGGACCCTCAGGTGGTGGCTAGTGACCCGCTGCGGGGTCCTGAACCCAATTTTGAGAACCGCTGGATTAAGGAACAGCCCCTGGAGAAGCTTTTACATTTGATTAAACACAGAGAAGATGATGAGATAGGATGTTTTTTTCATTGCAACATTTCTGCTTCATTTCTGGTCTTTGTGTGTGAAATTCACAGTCAGAACAATCAGTTCATGAACATCTATGTGTGCAAAACCATGAAATAAACAGAATAAAAACCTAAATTTATCCGCTTTTTTCAAAATAATAAGAAAAAATGAAACAATTTAAATAAATACTTGAGAGTTTTTGTTGTTATGGTTTAAATAAAAGCATGCAGCATCCGACAGAACGTGGAAATGAATGAATTTTGAGTTAGAACACCAATAATCCTAATTGAAAGTGAATTTAGAAGAACTTTTTATTGTCATTATATTAAAAATAAATTGTTAAAGTCAACTTTTTCATGAATAGATGTCATAAAGAACTGGAAATTGATTTAATGGATGACTAAACACTCATAATTTGCTGATTACGACGGTAATATTATGCTTTCAAAAAGGAGTTTTGATAATATAGATATTGTGTACAAAAGATTTACTGTGATTGATATAAAATGAGGTGTTAAACATTATTTTTGTTTAATTTCTCTGTTTTAATCAGGCGTGTTGCTGTGTAACCCAAAGTAGGGAACATAATAATGCAATACATGAATAATTTAAGTGTTTCATCAACATTCCTGACCTGTTAAAGTTTAATGATTTAACAATCTCTTATTAAACTTTGACCTTCGCCTTCTCTTCGCTCTGCGCTGATCCTCGGCCTTGTTCCTGTAAAATATTTGTTTTTAAAGTTTATTCACGGCAGAAACGCAAAGAATGTGGCGTCAACAAGAGCTGTGACATAACCGTGTGTGTTGTTGTTGATAAAGTTAATGTACAACACACACACACACACACACACACGACCCACTGAGTGAGTGGGTCTTTGAACAGGATACACCCGGTGGACCAGGAAGCCACTTTGTGACACACACACACACACACACACACACAGACTCTCCCTCTCTGTACCTCTTCCTGGAAATGATCACCACCCACACACACATAAACCCACACAGATTAACACACACACACTCCCTGCCCTCCTTGTTAATGAAAACACTCGTTTGTGTGTGGACGCTTTCCTTGTCTGAGGGTACATGTTGTAAATGAAAGCACCTCGTGAGCGTCATCACGGCTGAACACCCGAGGGTCACGGGAAATGACTCCACTGGGTTTCCTCTCTGCGACAATTTAACAACACTCGGTTTAAAGGAGCCAAAAAAAGAAGAAAAGAATCAGATTAAAGCGTTCAGATGCTCCACCCTCACCCTGGAGATTACTAACAATAAGCAAAATCTTTTAGGTATAATTTGGGTTTTTAAGCTTGGTACTGTGGAGTAGTGATGAATACTCAGTATCTTTATGTGCAGTAAGAGTAAATAATTCTTGCATTTTCAACATAAGCTCCATGCTATTTTCCATGTCATTAATGCATATCATACAGATGTTGATTTAGGTGATATTTTTTAACCAAACAATGCTCGTTTTGCGTCACCAACTGCACGAATTAGGCTGCTGAAGTCGTTTCCCCAATCTAACACCCAAAATAGCAACTCCTGACTGTAACAGTGAGTAAAAGCAAAGACAACATGCTTTTCCTGCGCTGGTTAGATAATATCTGTTTGAGTCAGATTACACCGAGCAAGAACTGTTGTTCAGTGTCGGGATATCTTAGCAGTTAGTGTAGCAACGTGAGCTTTGATTGGCTTTCAAAAACATAAAAAAAAGTGATAAAATAAAATGAAAAGGCTTTTATTTAGGGGCCCTGCTATGAGCAGCAGTTTGCCTTTTGCTCCTTTAGAAATTTCTCCCTGATTCTTCAAACTGCGTTTTCTTTAACTGCTGGCACAGAGCGGTCGACACAAAAATACTAAACCCTCAGAAACAATAAACCACACATCGTGTGGTGAAAAAAAACAAAAACTGAAGAGATGCTGAAGTTCAACAGGTGCAATAACTTTTAAAATGAAAACTGACAAAACTATTGTTTCATGAGGAGCAGCCAGTTTAGTGTTTTAGAAGAGTAAAAGCTCAATTTAAAGGGAAAAGTAACTAAAACAATCAGGAATCAAAACGGACTGTTTGTAGCTGGCATCACATCTGTTTAGTTGTTTGTTTAGGCTGATATTAGACGTCTTCTCTGTCGAGAATGTGGATTTACTGTTTCTGTTGGGCAAAACAACAACAAAAAAACAAACAAACATTAACTGAGCAGTAATGAACATGCAGTTTAAAGAGGCAAAATAACTAAACAGAGATGTGGGTTTTCACCAACTCAAACTACAAACACTGGAGGCCTGGAATTCCTCCCCAGGCGACGTAACAAGCACCTGTCTTGACTGATGTGAACACACCACCCCACATGACGGGTGGGTTGGTAAACAGTCCACAGAGGACAACAGTCCACAGGTTGGACCGGTGGCTGAGTGACGAGGCGTTAACGCTCGGCGTGAAGACAATTAAAACATGGAAATCTCAACGACAACAGAAGCATACGCCATCCATCCATTTTATTTACCTGCTTCTCCTCTCCGGGTGGCGGAGAGCTGGTGTCTGTCTCCAGCAGTGCGAGAGGCGGGGGGACGTCCTGGACAGGTCACAAGTTCATCACAGGGACACACAGAGACAAACGAGACAGACAACTATTCTCACTCACACCCAGGGATCATTTAGAGTTAACAATGAACCCAACATGCATGTTTTTGGTCTGCAGGAGGAAACCAGAGTACCCAGAGTAAACCCACATGTGCACAGGAAGAACATGTAAACTCATGTAAACAGAAAGGCCAGGAGACGATCCTGTGACCTTCTTGCTGTGAGGCGACAGCTCCAACCACTGCCCCACCATGTCGGCAAGTGAAACAAACAAACCAAAAATAGGTCAGTTTGCCTTCTCTGTATGATTTAGGATTAACATCACCTGGACTACACACAAGACTGCTCAGAAGCTTTAAACCATCCCTAGTTAGAGACAAACTCTCTTTTAAACTTTTAAAGTCCTGATCAATATTTCTTCAGGTTACTAGAGGCAGGAGGAGACGGAGACAGATAATTTGCTGTGGTGGACATTCTGGCATCCAACAATAAAGATTCATCTTCTACAGCTGTTAAATAAAAATAAAGCAGTAATGTAAATGATGTAAAGTAAATGTGTAACAGTTTTATGGCTTTAAGTTCTAGTTGAAGTGTTAAAAGCTTGAATAAATTCCCATTTCTATTCATGTTTAGACCCGACAGTGACATCTGGTGGAAAACATCGTTTCTTTACAAGCTCACCGTGACCATGAATAAGAACAAGCAGGTAAAGAAAACACGATGAGGAGGAAGGATGCAAAATCTGTGATTTGTATCTAAAATATAGTTTATATTCTGGGTATTATCCTGCTGATATTCTGAATGTTTTCTGTTCTAGATAATTACAAAGAGGGAATCTGAAAATTATAATACATGTTTGTTGAAATGTACTGTGTGAAAAAAAAAAAGATTTATAACTAAAAGAGTTTTTTTATTGCCGAATGAATAAGTTTACAGAACAATTTTCAAACAATTTGAACTCTGATAACAAAAAGGAAAACATAAAAAAATAAAGAATCCAAACTTGTTAAATTAATCATCAGTTTGTCTTTTTGTCCCTTTAATAAAGTCCACGTTTCTGATCTCTAAACAAATAAGAAATAAAATAACAAGTTACTCGCTTACATTTGGCTTTATTTGGCCAAACATCTGAAACCACAGCAGCTCTTTTTTTTTTTACAAAGATTTAAATAATTATTCAACAAGATTTAAGGATGTTGTTATACTTCAAAGACTCGCTAGAAAGATCCAGAGGTTTGATCAAATTTATCTACAACTCAGTCAAAGATTTTCAAAACAGCAACAATGTAAAACCACAAATTAATTTAATTGACCAGTCTAGTTTTATTAGAAACATTTGAGTCTCTGCATTAGTCTTTTTTATCTAAAAGCACATCTCTGTAAATTGTGGAAACACCTGAAAAATAGAACTTTGTTTCAGTCAACAAGGTTAAAAAAATAAAACCTTTATTTTTAATTCAGTTTTTGGTTATTTTTCTTATGGACCAGAACTAATCTGTCTCTGAAATGATATTTGTTTGCGAGTGGAACCAGAACGAACTGCTCTGGGGTTCTACAGTTGGATGAAGTCCGGCTGCAGACCGTCCTGCCTCCTGATTGGCTCCTTGTTACTGTGGACCACCTGGTGCACCTTCATGTGGACGTCTCTGGAGCGTTTCTCCTGGTAGCTTTTGCCGCATATTTGGCAGCTGTAGGGTTTCTTGCCGGTGTGTGTCAGCAGGTGTTTTTTCAGGTCGGTGTTTGTGACGAAGGCCTTCCAGCACAGGTGGCAGCTGAACGCCCGCTCCTTCTTGTGGAAGCGGATGTGGGTCTGCAGGTACCCTTTGGTGCTGAAGCTCTTGCTGCAGAGGCTGCAGCTGAATGGCTTCTCACCGGTGTGTGTTAGCATGTGAGCATTGAGCCCTGCCAGCTGCCTGAAGGATTTCCCACAGACGCGGCAGAGGAAGGGCTTCTCGCCTGTGTGGATCCTCTTGTGGACCTCCAGGACGTGGGCTGAGGCTAAACTCTTCCCACAGGTCTCACAGGAGACGCGGTTGACAGGTTTGTCTCCAGTGTGGTTCTTGATGTGTGTTGTCAGAGTGCAGCCATCTGTGAATGTCTTCCCACAGAACTCACAGATGTAAGGACGCTCCCCACTGTGGGTCTTCTTGTGGCGCCGCAGAGCGCCGGGCCGAGGGAAGGATTTACCACAGATGCTGCAGTGATACGGTTTGATGCCAGTGTGGCTTCGCATGTGAGTCTCAATGTTCTGGTAATTTTTGCCACAGATGTGACAAATGTTACCCGTCTCTTTGTGTGTCTGCAAATGGTCAGTCAGCGTTTCAGACAGCAGCAGACATTCTCCGCAGATTCCACAGACAGACTCTGAAGAGTGACTTTTGACGTGTTTCGTCAGACTGGCTTTAGTCTGAAAAGTCTCCCTGCAGACTTTACAGCAGGACGACGACTGAGTCCTGATGCTTTGTGCCTCAGGTTCCAGGCTCGAACAGTCTGATGGGGACTCCATGTCGGTGGTGTCGTGAATTTCCACCGAGTCACCCCTCACGTGGGTCCTCAAAGTGCTGCTCCCTTTGAAGGTCTTACTGTGGGTCCTCTTGTGCTGCCTTAGTGCTCCGGGTCGGGGGAAGCGTTTGCTGCAGACAGTGCAGCGGTACGGCTTGAACCCAGTATGGCTCCGCATGTGCGTCTCCATGTTCTGGAAAGTTTTCCCACAGATGCTGCATGTTCCGCTAATCTGTCTGTGAGACTGCAGGTGAGTCAGCAGACCGTCAGGTGTGTCGAGCCGCTCCCCACAAAGGCCGCACATGTTCTTAGAGTCATTGCAGTGGGTCTTTGCATGTTTTCTCAAAAAGCCTCGACTGTAGAAGAAATCCCCACAGACTTTGCAGCAGAAAGAGGACTTCTCACAGATGGTTGATTCAGTGCTGTTTTGTGTCGGTGTCTCACAATCCTCGCCTACATTATCCCCTTCACTCTGATTTCCATTTTTATCTTCATGCTTCTTCAGATGCTCCTGGAGCAGCTGGTTCTCAGTGAACGTCTGCCCACAGATCTGACAGCTGTCAGGCTTCTTTCTAATGTGGATCTTCTTGTGCCTCCTCAGTGCTCCATGTCGTGGGAAGCTCTTCCCGCAGACGACACAGCTGAACGGTCTGACTCCAGTGTGGCTCCTTTTATGCGTCTCCATGTTCTGAAACGTCACCCCGCAGATCTCGCAGGTCCCTCTTGTGCTAAGGTTGTCTCTGTGTGATCTGAGGTGATCTGACAAGCCTTTGGAGGACTCAGTGTGCTCTCCACAAACTCCACAGATGTTCTTAGGGTTGTTGCAGTGTGTTTCCGCGTGTTTTCTCAAAAAGCCTCGGCTGTAGAAGAAATCCCCACAGACTTTGCAGCAGAAAGAGGACGACTTCTCACCGAGGGTTGATTCAGTGTTTGCCTTTTGTTCCAGTGCCTCACTATCCTCGCCTACATCACCCTCCTGACTCTGATTAGCATTCTTATCCTCATGCTTCTTCAGGTGCTCCTGGAGCAGCTGGTTCTCAGTGAACATCTGCCCACAAATGTGACAGGCGTCAGGCTTCTTTCTGTTGTGGATCTTCTTGTGCCGCCTTAACGCCCCGTCTCGTGGGAAACTCTTGCCGCAGACGTTACAGCTGAACGGTCTGACTCCAGTGTGGCTCCTTTTATGCGTCTCCATGTTCTGAAACGTCTTCCCACAGATCTCGCAGGTCCCTCTTGTGCTAAGGTTGTCTCTGTGCGATCTGAGGTGATCTGACAAGCCTTTGGAGGACTCGAGTTGCTGTCCGCAGACTCCACAAAGATGCTCAGGGGAGTCTGAGTGTGTTCGCACGTGTTTTACCAGATGACCTTTGTGACGGAAAGTTTTTTCACAGATTATACAGTGCTGGTTTTCTAGTTCTTCAGATGAGGCTGTCTGACCTCCTTCCCCTCCTTTGTCCGTCTCGTCATTACCAGAGGACACGTCACTGCCCCTCCACTCCTCGTCACTCTCAGCTGCAGCGATGTCTGACGAGGTGAAGCTGCGTGAACTCGGTGGGAGGCGAGTGGAGTCCGACAGCAAGAGGAGGTCTTTATCACCGGTGGTCGTCTTGAGACCCGAAGGGGGAACAGAATCTGAAAAGAAGAAAAAAAACTTATCAGCTCAGACAGCTTTAATAAAAGGCTGGACAACAATCAAAGAGAACAAAACCTGGGATTAACAGAGGTTAAGTTACACTAAATAATATGTTTTAAATAAAATGTCTCAATGCTTCATTTTATTTTACAGCCTTTTGGGCCAATTTGTGAGGCTTTGAATGTGTTTTATAAATAAATTGACAATTACAACTTAATTTGATGCTATGACACATCAGCTAAATTATAGACAACTATTCAAATTACACTGTTTTTCTTTGTTTTCTTACAGCCATCTTAACCAGGACTCACTGAAAAGAAAGCTGTTCAATCTTAATAGTAAAAATATTACAATAAAAGTTCAAAGAGTAATGAGTTAGTTGAATGAGCCAAAATTAGCAATCTAATGTTTTAATGATAAAATAATTGCTGTATTTATGATGGTGGCTGAAAAGTAGTTTTGACAAAATGTGACCATCTGGAGTTTTTCTTTGTTCAACAAAAATAAACGGCACGTTTCAAAGCACTCTCTGAATAAAACCACAGGCTGATCAATTAATCAAATATTTTCCTTTCAGCATAACCGATAAAGCAGTATGTTTATTCAGAGTTCAGTATTTATAGAAAATATTAACTGAATTAAATTAATTGAATAAAAAGTTTAAATGAGAGCTACTGTATTGTAATATATCTTTTTTTGTCAAATAAATATAAGCAATTTATTGCCTCTCTTATGAATAACTTTAATCAATCAGCTGTAAAAATCGATATTCTGTCAGGCTACAGAACGGATTAGCTTCTTGGCGCTGATTGGTCAGTGGTTACCTAGCAACAGTCAGCCAATGACGTGCCTTCATCATGGTGCCCAGTCATGAGAGCTCACCTGCCCATTTCAGTCGGACCACCGGGCTCAGCACGGCCTCCAGTAGCCGGTTCTGCCGCTCCAGTCGCCGCCGGTACTCCTCCACTTCCCGCTTCAAAAGCCCGACTATTCCCTGCGCTGCCGCCGCCATCCGCTCAGCGAGAAGCAGCCGCAGCGGCTGGAGCAGCCGAGCCGACGCTCCTCCGGACCGCCCCGACCCAACGCCCCGCTTCTCCAGCCCACACAGGACCTCCTCCGCGACCCTGTTCAGCAGCTCCGACACCGAGTCGGCCAGGGCCCGGAGCCCACAGCGTGGCGGCATGGGCTCTATCAGAGACATCCCGGTGCAGGGCTCCGTCCTCCCGGTCAGCAGGAAGAAAAATAAGCGAGACTGTCCCGTTCTGTCCGGTTGAACGAGCTCACAGCGAGAGCAGCAGCGCCCCCTGCCGGATCGGAGGAGCAGTTCTCTGATCCTTAATGATAGAAGGGAGGCAGAAAAAATATATATATATTATTTTGTCATGTACTTAAATTAATTATTTTCTTTACTAACAATGTTTTTTTAATTCATAATAGTAAAAACGTGGCATTAAAATTAGCCAGACAAAGTACCTTTCAATATTGCTGACTAATTTACTGACATTATAAAAGTGCAGCTCTTTACACCTATGTTGGAAAACAATTCTATAAAAAATAAAATAAATTGAACTTTTCAACTGGATATCTATAACTACATATATATCTTTATTTTGTTCTGATTTAACCAGGGGTGGAAATTAAAAATTTTGTTCACCAGCCATAGTGGCTGGTGGACAAAAATAACATTCGGGTCAAATGTTATTTAGATCATTAATTGTCCAACAACAACCAGTTAATTTAGCAACAAGTCTTTAACTGTGTTTAGAGACATTTGTTCTTATTTTGCAAAAGTTACCAGGGGGGAACCAATTATTTCAGATGGCTGAAATATTTGGTTCCCCCTCTAAAACACAGGACAAAAATAATTTACCAACAACTCCTTACCTGTGTTTATTCCTCTGTATTATGATATTATTAGCACATTTTATTTTTAAAATAATTATGTTTTTTTTTGTTTTTTTAATGAGAAATATTTGCCTCTCTAAACAATTCTGTTAATAGATAAGTCATTATTTACGGAGACGCAGGGGAAACCGTAACTGATGGGGGAACGCGGCTCGACGTAACAGCAGCAACTCGAGCACATTGCTGCCCCCTATATGTCAAGAGGACAAATAACACCTTTTCTGTTTAAATTGCCAACCCGCCACAGTGGCGTGTGTGTTGATCAAATTCACCCGCCACTTCAAATATTTACCCGCATTTGGCCGGTGGCGGGTGCTAATTTCCACCCCTGGATTTAACTCATAATATTCCTCTATTATTATCATTTTTATTGTGGAATTATTTAAAGTTGAACTGATTTATGCTGCAGGGTCAATGTGAGCTTGAGTTGATGACAACAGTTTAGGATGGCATTTGATTAATTAACTCAGGAATAACCGAAGGAACATATTAGATTTATGCTTTATGAAAATTAGGACAATCAGTAAAACTTAACTGAAACTTTTAGGTTAATTAACTCAGATAAACAAGAAAAAGTGAACATGATATGAAACAAACATAAAACATTAGTCTGAAAGTTTGTTTCTTGGTTTTGTTTATTTGTAAATTTCAATACATCTATTAAAAAAAAGAAGAAAAAGACTAAAAGTTCAAGGTTTTTATTCCAACATAGCAGCTACAAAAATCACACTTCAAATTTATACATGCAGGAACTCAGTTCTGATGTAAATGTCAACTTCAATTTTAGAATTTGTTTTCTCAGCCACATAAAAAAACATCAGTGAACTCTGTCACAACATGTTGAAGGACTGATTAGTGTCTTCTACATTTACAGCTTCACACAGACTGGTATGATAAAAAGAACAATGTACAGATAACAAACATCCATGGACAAGAACTTTTCATCACCTGGGGAACAAATTAATATCTAATTAGAATTTTGTAGGAATCAGAGAAAATCTTGATGAAACATTCTTTTCCCCCTAAATCCTCTTTCTGAAACAAGAACCAAATAAAGAATTTGATTTTTCCACCTGAGGATGCACGTGGTGACACCCATGTCCCAACAACAGAAGCTTTGTTGTCTTTTCTGTCTACAAATTTAAGTCTTTTCATTTGGTTTAGCATGATAAAAAAGACCTGAACATAAATACAATTCTACTGTAATTGTCCATACGTCGCAGACTTGATACTCCTGATAAAGACAGTTTCACAGAAACAGGCTTTTTTAAAATGTCCAGCTGGAGTCTAGAGGAACACTTTCAGATTTTAGACGTGAAATTATTATTTATGAGGACTGAAAATAACTAATTAATTAAAATACTCATCAATGATTCAAATCTCTTAACTGACTGACCTTTGCAGCTGTAAACACGTCACCCTTTAGTTCTCAACACATTTCAGTTGTGACAGTGTGAAGTCAAATATTTAACTATCTGAAGAATTGAACACTGAAGACCAGCTGGAGTCTCCAACAGGGACAGATGTCTGGTCCTGGTCTACAGCTGGGGGGATCCTGAAAAGAAGCTGTCCGTCCTCTGCGTCTCTGCTGTCATTCTGCTCCGGTCCAGCGATCGTCCCCTCGGCTGTGTGCACTTTGATGTGTCCGTTGAGAGATCGTCTGGCCTGGAAGCTCTTTCCACAGACCTTGCAGACGTAGGGTTTCTCTCCGGTGTGGATCAGGATGTGTCTCCTCAGGTCCTCGTTCTGCATGAAGCCCTTCCCGCACACCTGACACAGGAAGCGCCTCTCCTTGTTGTGGAAGCGGATGTGGGTGTACAGAGTCCCTTTCTGGGTGAAGTTCTTGCCGCAGATGCTGCAGGAGAAAGCCCGCTCACCTGTGTGGATCTTCAGGTGCGTCTTCAGGTTGCCAATCTGGTTAAAGGCCTTTCGACAGTAGCTGCAGGTGAAGGGCTTCTCTCCGGTGTGGATCCTCAGGTGCATCAGCAGCGCCGACTGACCCGGGAAATATTTTCCGCAGGTTTCGCAGGTGGTGCCCATGCAACGATGGGATTTCAGGTGAGTGGCGAGGCTGTTGATGGAATCGTACTGTTCTCCACAAACCACGCAGCAGCAGTTCGGATCTTGTGCGTGAGTCCTTCCATGATTAATTAAAAGTATCTTCCGTTCAAAGGCTTCACCACAAATTTTGCAGAAGTATGATGGTGGACTTTTCAGTTTGTGAGCATCATCTTTCTGATGCGTTGCCATGTGTCTCCGTAGGCTCTTACGCTCACTGAACTCCTCATTGCAAACACTGCAGGTGTGGACCACAATTTCAACGTGCTCCTTCGTGTGGCGCTCCAACGAAGTCATGTGACAAAAGGCACGAGGACACTCTTTACATTTGAAAGGTTTCTCTGCACCATGCACCTGCAGGTGAGACGTCAGGTAGCTCTTGTTGCTAAACTTCTTGCCGCACTCATGGCAGCTGAACGGCTTCTCACCGGTGTGCAGGCGGACGTGGAGCTCCTGCGCCAGGATGGAGGTGAAGGTTTTCCCACAGAAGGAGCAAGTTTTGCTGTTTTGCTGGTGGGCCCGCATGTGAGCCATCAGGCTATCGGGCGAGTCTAAAAGGTCGCCACAGTAGCCGCAGCGACAGTCCGGGTTGTTGAAGCAAACCCTCAGGACATGTTGGAGCAAGAAGCCTTTCCCTGGACAAAGGCGACCACACACGTAGCAGCTGAAGCTCTGAGTCGGCTTCGAGCGCTTTCGTTTTTTCACGATGCCTAAAGATTCAAGGTTCAACAGTTCTCTCTTTTTTTTCCCAAAAGAGCCAACAGGCCGACCTCTTTTCTTATTCCCAGCAGATTTAGGAGACAGATCTCTCTTCCTTTTCCCCACAGACTTAGAAGTCTGCCTCTGCTTACTCCACTCCTTATCAGGGTCTTCGTCGCTGCTTGTGGAGACATCGAGGTGGTAAGACGGTGGAGGAGAGCGAAGCGGTGGTTGGTAGGAAACACCATTTTCAGAGTCAGACTGATTCAGATCCGCTGGGTCAACTGCAGGTTGGTGGTTTGAGTCATTCAGGGTCACATTCTGCAGAGAATCTGATAAGAGAAGTAATAGATTTGATTCAGCAAAAAAGAAAAGTCTTTACAAGATTGAAAAGATGAATTGGCTTCAAAACAATTGAGGTTGTACAATGTCTAAATGTTTTTAAATCTTTGCTGTGCTAAAAATCTTCAAATTTCAAAACCCTCAAAGTGTTTAGTTTCTGGAACTAAACAACAAAAAAGATGCATAACTTCCATTTATCATACATATATATTTCAAACATCACAGAGTATATAAATTAATTTATGTTTTGGAAATTTGCTTAAATTTCAGCTAGACTAATTTACAGATTCATCAGTGACATCTAAAATATCATTCAATGTCTTTTGAATCATTTTGTCCAAAGGTTTATATAGAGAATTAGGTCATAATATAATTTATATGCCTATTTTTTACTCAAAGGACTATAGCCTTTTGACATATTTTGTTTCCACTGATTTATTATTAGTTTACGTTAAATTAAAACGTTTACGCTTTTATTTAAGTACTTAATTTGAATTTATTTAATCACCCCTGTCTGCAGCCTCCTCTTCATGGTCTGTCACTTCTTCGCTCAGCTCGCCAGGACTTTTATTCTGAAGCTGACCGGAACTGGAACTGTTGGCGGATGAATCGCTGGCTGCAGGTGATGCGGCTCCAGTGGGTGTAAAACGCTGAGATTGATCCGCTCTTTGCAGCTTGACTTGTGGGTTTAGCACAACATCGAGCAGCTTCCTCTGGCGGCAGACCTCCTGCTCCGACCGCTGCAGTCTGTCCTCATAATCCCTCATAGCTGCCTTGAACAGAGCGACGATCTCCTCCGCTGCCGCCGTTAGCCTCTCGGTCAGCAGAGCCCTCAGTGTCCGGAGTTTGGCCTCTTTTTCTCCGTTTCCCAGCCGTTGTAAAACGTCCTCAGCGGCGGCGTTAATCCGCTCATGTACCGACACCTGCAGCAGCTGAACGCCGCACATTCTGCGGCTTTTTTTTAGCTCTTTGAGCCGCTAAAACAAAGACAACCTGCAAAGATGTAAACACACCGAGTTCTCTGTAGACCGCACTTCCGGTTAAGGAAGGAGAGACATGGAGACCGAACAGCGCCCCCTACCGGGCCGGAGGGATAGTCAGTGTAAGGACTAATGGATGGGAAAAAACAACAACTTTATTTTTTTAAAGTCAACATGTTAGAAAAGCTGGCCTGTCAGAATATGCAGAAAAAGCAACAATTACCTTCAAGAGTCTGATAAAAGTTTTGCAAAAAAGGGTTAAATGACAAACAGTTACAAGTTACAATTTAAAGATAAAATGTAGAAACATTAAGACTAAATCAAAAATGAAATGAAATGAAATGCAAAACCTATTTTCACTAATCAAATAAAACCAGTGTTCTAGCTCTTCAGATTGGATTAAAAGTACGTGATATTTTTCTCTTTTAGCACACACAAACACTGATAATAAAAGTTTAGCAGATTGTGCTGAAAACTGCTTTTAGACAGAGAAATCACACAAACCTGTGTTACTGCATTTTCCAAGCTGAAATAACTGAGGACAAATGAACGAATGTTGATGCATTCTGCAAATAAATATCAAACGTGGTTCCAAAAATTGTCCTTTTAAATAAACCACACAATCAGAAGGGGGGACCTTCTGCAAGGTAATCGCTGCGTGGGCACATGCAAAGGTATTAATTTGATTTTACTTCAAGATACAAAAGACAAATAATCAAGATGGTTGATTAGACAACACAACCTTTTTATTATCAGTCTCTTCTGGCATTAATGGCACAGATCTGAACATTTTTTTAATGTGTAATATCTCAAACATAAATGTTACTTTGAGAATAAAATATATGTTTACCTGATTATAACTGTGCTCATGTAACAGCGGTGATGAAGCTTCATTATACGTCCACACAGTTCAGAATAAGTGGTGCCTGCATGACAAATGAGTCTGAGCTGTTTTAGAAGAGTTTGTGGAGATGCTAAAAAGTAAAAATCAATCAGCAGAGGTTTGAATCTTACTGTGGAATAAAAAACAGTTTGAGTTTTGATTAAATATTTAATGAATTAATGAAGACAGTACAATATTTCTAAAGTACAAGTAAGCTAAGTACAAACAATATTCTCACTGCACTTTAAAAACTTATCACTGTAATCAAAATGCTTTAAAATGTGTTGAGTCCTAACTAATTTATCTTCAGTCTTCACTGAAGAAAAATCTGATTCTTAGTGTCTCAACATTTTAGAAACAAATGAAACAAAAACTTCTGAAAACTAAAGTAAAAGTTTTACTGAATGAATGAATAACTGCAGCAGCTGATTGATTTTCTGATTAATGCAACAAACACTGACTGTCATATTCAACCATGTTCTTGGGTATTTTAGCTCTAAAATATGAAATATTGTTTAAATACTTATATTACAATGTATTAATTAACATCTTCTATTAAAACAGGCATAAAGACACCCCAAAATATTTATCTTTTTTACAAAACAAAACAGCAACAAAAAACAGAATAGAAACTAATGCAGTCAGGAGTGTTTATAAGAGTTTTCCCAACTCTGAAACCTATTTCTAGTTTAAAAACTTTTTTGTTGTTGCTATTATTCCATCAGATTCTGGTCGTTTCATCAGATTAGAACGTCTCACCTCCAAGGCTCCACATCACAGATTTGTTTGAAGCTGCAGATTATATGCAGATTCTACTTTCACCTGAATTTATTACCAAAAACTGGTCTGTGTAAGACGTTTCCAGATAAGTAAAAACATTAGGTTTTAATTGACCCGTTTTAGTTGCAGTATAAATGCAAATTGGAACCAATTGTTTCAAATCTTTAAACTTTGTTCTAAATTCAATATGAAAATAGTTCAACCTCAGTCGAATCAAGAAAATTCAGACCTTTAAGAATAAAAATGAATCAAATCCATGTTGATTCCATGCATCAGAGGCAACAGCTTTTCCCACAAACAGGACAGAAACTTATTTTAAAAAACTTTTTCCACCAAACTGAGATCAGAGAGCCATTCTCCTTCCTAACAATGATGAAAACCAGGTGGCCTAATAGCTTAAAAAAGTCAGAAAAGTGAGACCAGATGTCCTGTTTTGTCCAGTTTCTGTCTGATTAAACATGGGAGAGAACTGTGCTACTTTCCATAACATCTCTGTGGTTTTGAATGAAGCTTGAGGAAACCTGACCTTAAACCTGAAGGACAACAGAATCTCAGCAGACGTCCTGATGACCCAGAAGGAGGTGATCTGATGCAGATGGAGTCCACCTGCCTCATATCTTGATGAAGTCAGGTTGAATTTCTTCCTGCTGCTTTGGCATCTCAGCCAAGTCTTTGGCGGCCTGCTCTTTTACGTGGACCTTCATGTGTGAGTCCAGCGAGCGTCTGTCTTGATAGGACTTTCCACAGAAACGGCAGCTGAACGGTTTTTCACCAGTGTGTGTCATCATGTGCCTCTTTAGGTCGATCTTCTGGACAAAGCCTTTGCTGCAGATCTGGCAGATGAAGACCTTATCCTTCTTGTGGAACCTCTCATGTGTCTCCAGTGAGATCTTTTGGCGAAACCTTTTCCCACAGAGGCTGCAGATGAATGGCTTCTCGCCTGTGTGGATCCTCATGTGAGAATCCAGGTTGCCGATCTGCCTGAAGCTCTTGTTGCATTCCTTGCAGGTGAACGGTTTCTCCCCTGTGTGGATCCTTTTGTGCACATCAAGATGTTGGCTCATGGTAAACTTCTTCCCACAGACTTCACAGGAGTAAATCCTGGGCTTCTCTCCTGTGTGGTTCTTAATGTGCCTTTTCAGGACTGCATTTTCAGTAAAAGTCTTTCCACAAAACTCGCAGATGTATGGCCTCTCATCAGCGTGCTGCTTCATATGTCTTTCCAAAGAGCTTTTCCTGGGAAACTCCTTACCACAGTCTTTGCATCTGAAGGGTTTCTGACCTGTATGCGTCCTCATGTGGATCTCCATGTCCCTGAAGTTAACCCCGCAGATTTCACAGATCCTGCTCGTCTCCCTGTGACTCTGGATGTGGAGTTGCATGTTCTCTGATGATTTGAACTGCTCTCCGCAGACGCCACAAAGAAAGTCTGGATCATTTAAATGTGCCTCTGTGTGCCGCAATAAACTGCCTTTATTGTGAAAAGCACTCCCGCAGACCTTGCAGGAGTGAGAAGGATCCAGACTTGTTTTTTTGCGTTTGCTCCTCTCGGTGGGTTGGTTGTTGGACTCGTGGCTCCGGACATGCTGCCTCAGCTCTGAGACTGTTGGAAAGCCTTTTTTGCAAATTTTGCAGCTGAATGGATTCTGTCCATCATGGTTCTTCATTTGTTCCTCCAGTGAGTTGCTGTGGCTGAACTCTTCAGAGCATATGGTGCTTGTAAATGTCTTATCATCCTGGTGGGTCTGCAAGTGAGTCACCGTGTTTCCCTTCTGGCTGAAGCCTTTGCCACAGAGGTGGCAGTTAAAAGGTTTTTCCCCTGTGTGCAGCCTCAGGTGTGTCTCCTGAGCTCGGATTGAGAGGAACTTCTTGCCGCAGAAGTCGCAGGTCCTGCTGCTGTCACGGTGAATTTGAAAATGCTGTTTCAGATCATCACTGGAATCCAAACTTTCGCCGCACACGCCACACAAACATTCAGCTTTCTTTGTGTGTTTTTCCACATGTTTAATTAAATAGCCTTTCCTATCAAAATACTTCCCACACACTTTGCAGCAGTGGGATCTGGCCTCGACTGCATCACTCTCGTCCTCCTCCTCCTCTCCTGTTGCATCGTCTGGACAGGAAGCTTGGCGGTTCAGTTCGGAAACAGTCCCTGGTCTGGAAGAAGTGCCGGGCAGAGCCTCCGTCACTTGTTCATCTGAAGAGAGACAACTAACACCAAGCGAAAGACTCAGATCTGCAGAGAAAACACACACAAGATTCATTTGCTGGAGTCAGTGCTACCAACTCTTTGAATCTGATCTGCAATGAGAGAAGAAGAGGGGACTAAAACTACGGTACTCAGAACATGATCAGCTCCTATAGAGCGCTTCAGATATTTGTACAAAGTTGCTTTTTAAGTGAGTGGGATCCATTTGATTGCCAAAAATAATTACGGGCATCCAGTTTGAATCTGCGATTTATTGCATTTCTCTGTGACGTTGTCTTTGTGTACTCTGATATTGTGATGATGAAAAATTTTCAATATATCGTGCAGCCCTAATTTCACAAATCCATTTGCAACACAGATGTGGGTCAGTAATTCTATAGGCAGTTAATAAATCATAGATCTGGTTGTGTGGGTAATTCTAAATAGATGTTTGTGGTAATATAATAAACAAAACCAATACCCAAGAAATCTGTTGTGCCACAATTCTTTTCTTAAGTTTATCAATATATGGCAGGAAAATGGGTAAATAACAAATTATAAAATGCCATTTAAGTCATTAATTTAGATTAAACTATAATAAAATAAGTCTTAATATATGAAATATAGTTCTGCAAACCTTTGATGATTTAATACCAACTAATATCCACTTCTTATCAGAAGACTAAAACTGTATTAAGAAAATAAAACCTTCAAAAGACATTAAAGAGCACATTTTGAGTTTTGTGGCTCCAGCTTGCTGTTGAATTTGTAAATCTGCAGACCCTGACCTTTTCTTTGCTCTCCATGATTCTGCGACCCTCTCTGGGCCGCTCTGGTCGCTTCTAACGCCTTGAAGATGAGCTCCACGGCCGCAGCGAGTCTCTCCATCACCAGCCCCCGGAGCTCCTCCAGCTCCGCTCGGCTGCGCTCCTGAAGCAGCAAGAAGATCTCTTTAGCAGCCGCCGCCAACTGCTGCTCAACTGAGGCCTTCAGTTTGTTGCTTTCGGACCGTTTTCTGGACATTTTAGGGGATTTCTACGGAACAAAAGAGAAAATGTAAACAAAATGAGAGAACTTCCGGGTTCCCCTGCGTCCTTACGTACAAGGCAGACGTTTTCGACGCACGCACGTACGTTACGTCATCTCCAGCGTGTATCTGGGATCGAAACAAACAGGCAGGTATTCACAAATACGCTTCGTTAACGAAATATTACAGTTATGTCTCACATTTTTATGTTACCGTATCGTTTTCTTTTGGAGTTTGAGCTCATCTTTACCCCCGTTGTGAAAGTACAGCGTTTAAAATTACAACACTACACCAGGTAGGAACTATACACCGAACTTCCGTTAATATATGTTTGTTTAACATTAATTAACGATTTTAAATGGGTACATAACTTTAAAAAAACATGTCATTATGCTGGTGACGTTTAGGAATAACTTATGGTAAATTCGGCATTTTTTAAAGCTTCAGTAAGCAGGTATTTGAATAAGTGTGACCTTTGGAAGAAAATGTTTATGATTTAACAAACTATATTTAGTCACAGCGTGTTAAGCTTAAAGGGTATGCCCAAACAAGCTGTGACGTTCAACATCACCTTAATAAATATGTCAGTAAATATAATAAATAGTCATTTCTCATAGTTTTACTGTACATAGATTTTGTCAACTATTTTCCAAGTCAGTAAAACATTTACATTTTATTTAAATAATGCATGCCTTAAAATGATGGGACTTTTAACTGGTGGGTAATACTGCGTTTGGTGTTTGGGGCCTTTAATGAATTTGTTTTGGGTGTTTTAGGTTTGGAAACATCAGAGCTGCTGAGATGTCTCATCGTCTGCAGAAGAAAAAGAAGGGTATACCGGAGCGGTGGCTGGACTACTGTCCTATTGGACAGAGGATACCAGGAACAAGATTCATTGCCTTCAAAGTCCCTTTAAAGCCATCTCTGAACTGTCGGGTTCCCAAGTCCCACTCTTTTGGTATGTGGGACCTTCTGGATTCTGTGGAGAGTCAGAACCAAGAGCTTGGTCTGATCATTGACCTCACCTTCACCACAAAGTACTACACAGTGCTGGATGTCCCGCAGTCCTGCTCGTACATCAAGATCTTCATCGAGGGTCACAAAGTTCCGTCTAACACCGCCATCCTGAGCTTCAAACGAGCAGTGAGGCAATTCTTGAAGGAGAACAAGAACAATGACAATTTAATCGGAGTCCACTGCACTCATGGCCTGAACCGCACAGGGTACCTGGTCTGCAGATACCTGATAGACGTAGACGGGCTCCAACCTTCGGCAGCTCTGGAGCTCTTTAATTCCTGCAGAGGTCATTGCATTGAGAGGCAGAACTACCTGGACGACCTGCAGAGGGCCGCCAAGAGAAGCAACAAGGGCATCGATGAGCCGGAGAAAAATGCAGTTCGAGGGCTCGCTGTGCAGAAACAACCACTGGTAGCAAAAACGGAGGGGCAAAAGCTGCAGACCAGCACATTAAAGAAGAAACAATGGCCTGGTGATGACTCAACAGAGAATTAATTACTCAATGATAAACAGTCACCTGGCAAAAATGCAAAAGAGCTTGAAGACGCCCAGAGATGTGATAAATCTGGAAAGAAAAGCCTCCTTTTTTACCTCCTCGCCTGGACGTGCCAAACTCTCCTTCTATAGTGATGTAGGAGCAGGTAGATATACAGTAAATCATAACATTTAAGTAGACTTCAGTTAATTTGAGTGGACAGACATCAGCAAACAGAAACAGTGATTTTTGGTTGTCTTCTCTACAATTTGAGGCGTTTCTGACACATTTTTGCTGCATCAGAAACAGGAAATCGAGTTCTGTCCTGTGACCGAATCGTTAAAGGCTGATTGATCTGAACAGCAAATCTGAAATCACGTGAAGATATTCATCATTTGATTTATTTTTTGCAGCCGAATCATCACACATTATCTGCTCCACGTTTAGATCTGAGAGTTCAAACTCAGAAAGCGAAGAGTGGCATTTTGGTTAAACAAAGATTTTGTAGTTAAAAATATACATTTTTAAAAAAAAAAAATTATTTTGTTAATGTAAGTAAATGGACAACTACAACCAGTAGGCTTTTAAACATGAAGTTTTATGTGGTTCAAAATTAATAATAAAGTTTTTCTTGCATAAAAGTTTTGCTGAAACGCAACGATTCTTTGATTTTTTTTTTAAACATGACTTTTATTGAAGCCACAGAAAATGAGGTAAGCTTTATGTGTTAGTAGCTGGGAATCACACTCAACACACAATCCAAGCATTAACACGTTTCAAGATGTGGCTGCAGCGTTTTCCTTGTTGGTATTAAACTTTTAGCCACGTTTTCTGAAGCTGGATTAAAGAAAACAAAACGATTTTTATTAAAGAACTGAGTGTTTCCTCACATATAAAAATACAAGACTTCATTCTTACATCAGGTCATTTAACAAAACACATGAGTGATACAGAATTTAATTAAAAAACAAACAGTGTCTGTCAAAAAAGAAAAACTGCTGCCGCTTGTTTGTTGCTATCTGTCTTAAATCAAATCAAAGCGCCGACGCTTCTCTGATCCACTCTTTGGTCTCTGCAGCCGGTCATAAAAAGCAGCGTTCACTTTCCATATTTCTGCATTTTTAAATTAGGTTTAATACTAAGACTGTTGAAACCAGTACCTAAAATAATAACACTAAAATCCAGGTTAACACAAAACACAGGTGATGCAAAAATTGAAAAAATGAAATATTTTTAGTAACCACAGAAATGTAACTGACAACAAATCACTGAGTAAATGTGTCTTCCAGCCTGCACTGAACTGCAGGTAAAATGTCTGCAACAAACTCCACTGAAAGCACCATCAGATTGTCCTCTTCCGTTTGTTGTTTTTTGCTGGATTATTCTGGTCCAGTTTAACGTTTTTGGGCCGGCCTCTGGGCCTCTTCTTCGTTAGAGTCTTGCTGGAGTCATCCGGCTTCTCGGTTTCCTTGTTTTTGTTGAGGTCAGAGAGCTGCTGAAGCCGCACCTCTCTGCTCCGGGTCCTGACGTGGATTTGCAGCTTCCTCGTCTTCGAGTGCGTCTTGAGGTGAAGTTTCAGGCGGCCGGCAACCTCAAACTGTTCCCCGCACAGGCCGCAGACCTGCTTCGTGTCCCGGACGTGAGCTCTGACGTGTCTGAACAAAAATCTGCGAGCCGTAAAGGTACGGCTGCACGCCCGGCAGCTGACACTATCTTTTGGTCTGCAGAGCCCCTCTGGTTTTTCTGAAGCCGGTCTGGCTTCGGCAGAGTCTCTGCTGTAGTCGTCGCTGTCTTCGGTCTCGGTTGACGACACCTGCAAGTCATTCTGATTTGGAACTGATCCTGGTGTTTGAAAGGTGTGACATGGGTTTATTGCTTTATTGGAATTGTAGGTGAACTCAATGATCTCAACCTCGTCCAGGTCTTGGAGCTGCTGCTCCTGTTGCTTCTCTTCGACACGTAAAGGCTCAGAAACCAAGTCCTGACTCGGGTTCTGGTTCTGGTTATTGGAGACATCTTTACTGTGTAGCAGCCGCTGTGTGAAGACCTCTGTCGGGAAACACAAACATACAATTATAACCTTGAGTGCTGGTCCCAGATCAGACTTACTAAACATTGTGGAAAAAATTCCCTTCTCATTTGTGCAAGATTTTAAATAATGCAAAAAGTAACAAAGTATGGAAACATAAAAGACAACATTTTTCCATACTTATCCAGATCTGGAAAACACAATTCCACACTATCATCTATTATCTATAAAACTATCCACCAGAAATTATTTCTGCTTATGGCCACCAAACTTCTCTGCAACCACTTTTCTCCGAGGTCCTGCAGACGATGATGAGATGTACCTAAAATGGAGGTGGAGGTGGAGCAGGCAGACCCGGACCCAATCCCCCCACCCCCCGGGCTCCCAGGTGCTGCTCACCTGCTGTAGGTGCGTCCAACGTCGGGTTGTTCAGCGCGCAGAGCAGCGCGTGCTGACGGGCGATCACTTCCCGACTCAGGGCCGCTTCTTCTTCGTATTTCACGATGGTTTCCTGGAAGGCCTCCAGGATCTCTCCCAGCGCCGCGTTCAGTCGCTGACTGGCGAACATCCGAAGCTTCTGGACCCGGGACATCTCACCGCCAAGGGTGGGGATATAAAGTGAAGTCCGCTCGGTGTTAACAGCGTATGCTAACTTGCTAACAACAAGATGTCTTCCGGTTCGAACTAAACACTATTTGGCTCATTACCGCCCCCTGTGGTTGTACCCGTGTACTACAGCTTCTGTTTATTCTTCCTCGTCTACAGCCAACAGATGTTTCATTTATTTCCTCTGACCCTCATCCTGGAAATAAACTTTTAGAACCATTTCCCTCAGAACCAGTACCTCAAATCAGCTATCACACCTTTAAACACTAGCTGAATCTTTTTTCTTGACATTGGTTAAATGGCTTGTAGAAAATTACTTTGGCCCATCTTCTAATCTACCTATAGCAGTTTTGTTTCTCATAATTTTAGGGTCTACTCAGGCAGTACAAATCAACAAATTAGATTTAGTTTATAAAGTTTATTCAAAAAAACCTGTAAAAACTGGCCAGTGATCAGTCTGAAAATGTGGAAATGAAACAGAGATAAGTCTGAAGATGTACAGAAACATGTTTTTTTTTAAATTCACCGCTACTTTCTAGTTTCACCCGTTTCATCCTCAGTTTCATCAGTTTCTACCCCATTCTTTACTTCTTTGTTATGTTCCTGAAAACAAAACCAAAAACTGATTAGAAACTATAAAAGATCCAGTCAGATCAGTGCATATGAGCCAAGCAGACCTCTGTCACCATTTAAGGACGCTTTATCTCCTTACCTGTGGTGTCTCTTCTCTCCTCTGTCTTCTCCTGAACTCTGCCTCCACCAGGCTGTAGAAGTCGCTCTCAACTTTGGCGATGAGCTGCTCAGAGTCTTCCTCGTCGTCCTCTCGCCCCGTTTCGTCATCTTTGCTCTGTTCGGAGCGACTCCTCTCCTTCAGACGGATCTCCCTCTGACGGGCCTCCAGGATCTTCTCCCGCTTCGTCTCCCTCTCAAACATCTGCAGACCATCGAGAAACGTTTGGTTATTTCTCCCTTATTTCTGGAGAGCAGCATCTGTCTGTTTATTTCCACTACAAATACATGAAATGACCACTTTGTAAATGATAATTAAAATGATCTTTTAGTTACTTTTATACTTCATTACACTTGAGTGAGAGAGAGAGAGAGATCACTTCTGGGCACCATATCTTTTTTAAAATTGTTTCAAAGAGGATTAAATTTAATATTTTCTGAAACTAAATGTTTCCTGATGACATGACTTTTATGTAAATGAGACCCAATGATACTTTTTAAATCTCATTGCAATTTTTATGATTTGGTCTTTAAGTATCTCATCTAGGAAATTAAAAGCAGAAAATATTCCATTTTTTCTTAATAAATAAATAAATAAACAATAAAATGTTGATTTTTCAAAAGAACTGATATTCAGTAACAAAAAGCACATTTCTTTAAATCCTG
Source organism: Kryptolebias marmoratus (assembly GCF_001649575.2). NCBI lineage: Eukaryota > Metazoa > Chordata > Actinopteri > Cyprinodontiformes > Rivulidae > Kryptolebias > Kryptolebias marmoratus. The sequence goes on along the minus strand of NC_051434.1, from coordinate 5,389,684 downwards.
CAAAATGCCAGTAAATATATAAAACAGCTGATTGGTTGTTTTTATTACTGAATCCGATTACAGATCAGTAAATGTTTCAGGGTTTCTTACAGCAGCCACAAGACTCTTCTCGTTCTTCTGCAGGGTCGACAATCCAGAGCAGATCTCCAGCAGCGTGGCTTCACCTGACTGAGAGCCGCACGCCACCAGGCGCCCGTTATCCTGAACACGAAGGCTGTACAGAGGTTTGTCACACACCTGAGGACAACAGATAGAAACTATGTAGACGATTGTGAGCCAGTGAGTAAAATCAGACGGTTTTGTATTTGAAGCTGGAGCACCTTCAGACTAAGTGTGGGGTCACTCTGTTTAAACAGGATGTCCCAGATATCCAGCATGCCGTCCATCTTCACAGTGAAGAAGATGGAGGGCCTGACGGGACTCCAGCAGGCGTCCATCAGATATGACATCTGATACCTGGGAAGCAACATGACTGTTTCAGCGTGAAGTTACCAGAGCGGAATGTCGACCAGAAGATTCCGGATAAATAAGAAAAGATGAGATGATGAGGCAGGACAGACTGAGGTGATATGAAACAAAAAAGAGCAGGAATGACAAGAAAAACAAACAAATTAAGCAAAACAGGAAATAAATTAACAAGTTCATAAATAAGAAAACCTAATCAGGAGCCGAAGGACAAGAAGATGAAAACAAAAACAGAAACGTGAGACAGATGTGAGCAGAGGATTCTTCAACCATCGTGTCTCGTGTAAATTTTTATCGGATATGATTACATAAGAGTCTACAGCCTCTACCAGGGCTGCGGGTCTGAATCCTACTTGCTCCACATGATCGATGATTCCTTGATGTCCTCAGACCAGATGCGAGCCGTCCAGTCGCCCACAGTGAGAAAGTTTTTGGGGAAGAATGGATTCCTCTGCAAGGCGTAGATTGGTCCGTGGTGGCCATCATAGGTGCAAACAATTTTCTCAGCTGGAGTCTTTGCCTTCCTGTTGCAGGACACGACCAGGCCCTGCTCCGTCCCCACCATGAACTTCGTTGGCTGAATGATCATCAAATACAAACACACAGTTAGGCCGAAGACACAGTTGTGAAGTCTTTGCTTGCAAGAATAAACATTTACAGGCTTTTACTTTATAGCACAGAGCCACAGAAGAAGCTCCTCTGAAGGATGGATGGAGAACAAAGTCTATTTGTTTTTACTTTCTGCAGTTAAAGATATTTGAGACAGATTTATCATGAGAACACCTACCTTAAAATTGTATCAATGACATCACTCTAAACATTTATACCATGAACACAGGTTTTTATACCAACATAGGAACACAGAAGACAAATTCAGGATCATTTTATTCAGATGAAAGCACAAGAAACAACTTCTGGAAATTAAAATTTGTAAGTCTTCTGGATGAGCTATGGTGAAGTTTCTAATGTCCACAAGATTAACTCAGAACTGTATTTTTGAGTCCTGGACAGCGCAGGGACCGGTTGGAAAGGTTTGAAAACAGACAAATGCTCACCATAGTGGCCTCAAATTCCAGAGAGATGGCACCTAAAGCTCGGTCCAGATTCCCCTCCCGGCTTGGATCCAGAACCAGACGCTCTGTGGGCTCGCTCAGCTTGCGGACGTCCCACCACAGAATCTGATAGTCAGAGATGACTTGCTTTTTTCAAAAGCTCTGTGTTCTAAGAAACGCCTGTCCGTTCATTTCTCAAACTAGAGTTAGCATCTCAGCAGCAAACATCTGTCTGTGGTTTGTGTGCTCATCATTACTCCACCTTTAATCAGCCTGTGTGACATCAGTTCATCTACCTGTCCGTCAGTGGAGGCAGAGAAGGCATCAGTCCCGGTCTTGGACTGCAACCAGATGATCTTGTAGACTGGATCTCTGTGACTGTGCTCCATAGAAGAATACTCCACAGGCTGGCTGCCTTTCCGGGTGTCCCAGTAAGCTGTATCAAGCACACCTGCACGTGAGTTCACCTGGTACCAGACGGAACCATGCCTGAATTTCATCAAGCCTGGAGCCGAACCCACCAATCTGTCCATTGTAGCAGCCTCCAACAAGAGTGTGGGAGTCCTTTGGGTTGTAGTCCAGACAGACAAGTAGAGACGCTGGTTTCAGAGTTACCTCCGGGTGGTTTGGGTTCTCTGAAAAAATAAAACATCTGCGAGTGTACAGACCGGGCTCGGAGGTGGACGTAGCCCAACCTCCAGTGTGACCCACCAATATCCCAGATGTAGGAATCCAGGCTCGTGTTTCTGGACGTTTTCTGGAACTCGAGGCAGGAGTAGGCTGCGGCCAGCTTCCTGCCTCCATCAGGATGCCAAGACAGGCCAGTGATGGTTCGTTTCAGCTCATTGGGATCTCTGCAGGAAACCCAAAATGCAGCCAATATTCAGTCGCAGTAATCAGTCGATCTGCTGATGCGCTGGGTGTCAGCTGTACCTGAAAACATTGATGGTCTTAGCAGACGGTGGCTCCTGGATTTCCTCCACCTCCTCCTCTTCATCAAAGTACTGCTGGTAGATGTCTATGGAATTGTTCTGCTTGATGCGGTGCTCCATCACCTAAACCACATGATGCCACTCATCATTTCTGTTATCATATGAGCACAATTGATCTAACATCAAATATGGACTGGCAATGGACTCTTTTTTTATCTTACGCTGCCCAGCTGCAGGATGCTGTTGATGTAGCCATCATCTTTTTCCACCTTCTTCCTGAAGCGAATAGTTTGCTCCATCTCGTTGGGGTTGATGTCTTTTGGCCATCCGCCCTCCACATGGTTTAGTCCACAGCTGTTGGACTGGAAGCGCTCTGTGTTTATCTGAAAACAAGAAGCAGCTCCTCAGTTCCACCTGATCCTAATAAGTTGGCCTAAACTGTTTCACTTAAACCTGTTCAGATGAACATGCACGTTGTATTAAAAGTATGGCTTTAGTCATTAAGAAATCAAAAACAAGTCTGACTTTCTTAGACAGCATTTTTGTTCTTCTCAGATGAATAGTTGTTAATAAGCTTGATAAGAGACGTTTATGCTTACTGACTGGGTCTTAATAAACTGAACTCACCTGGTGCTCGGACATCTGCCGGCAGGCCTGAACGGCCTGATCTCTGTGAGTTTTCTGGATGAACTGCGCGGCCAGACTCGGATCCGGGTGAAGGTCCAGCAGCAGCTCCTCGATCCGGTCAGAAAACAGAGCCGGGGGCCCGAACTCTCTGCGGAGCTTCGTGTCGACGTGGACGATCTCCATCGTGGCGGAATTCACCGCGTAACCAACAAAAACAGGGACGGGATGAAGGCGGAGCAAACTGAAAACAAACTGGACTGATAACCGAAGCCAAACTTTACCTAATGGAGCTCAGAAATGCTCGGTGGAGGCACGGTGTGTTGTATCCTAGCAACGCTGTAAGAGCGACGGTATCCTAGCAACGGGATTCTTTCTTTTTTTCAATAAACTTTATTGCATAAGGAGCCAAACAATTTCAGTCCATAAAGCTGAAATTTAATTGTTTTAACATAACTTTGTCTATCTATCTATCTATCTATCTATCTATCTATCTATCTATCTATCTATCTATCTATCTATCTATCTATCTATCTATCAATCAATCAATCAATCAATCTATCTATCTATCTATCTATCTATCTATCTATCTATCTATCTATCTATCTATCTATCTATCTATCTATCTATCTATTTCATGAATCAGACTACTAAAATAAGAATAAAACACACACGCACAGCCATAAAAGACAGTTTTTTAGCTGACTCAGATCTAATTAGGGCCCCACTAAAAATCTATATATAGCTATAGATTTATAAATATATTCACATTGGCCCTAATTATTTTCTGATTAAACACCTAATAGATTAAAAACTATTGTTGTTTTGCCTCCAGTCCAGCAGAGGGCGCTACTTAATCTCGACGCTGGTCTCTTTCTTTTAAAGAGAACCGTGTATTTTTATTAGCTGGCGTCTTGTTGAAGAAGCTAAAAAGAGCAGCAGGATGGTTACTGTGCAGCTGCTGCGGATGTCGGTTCATGAGCGGATTAAGGCCGCGGTTAATGACCTCCTGCATCGGCTGGGGACCGGAGAAAAGTCAGCCGAAGCCCCGGTGCTGAGGAGTCTGCTCACCATGCGGCTCACCGCTGCTGCGGAGGAGATCGTAGACCTGTTTAAGAAAACTGTGGTGGACTACGAAGTCAGAGTGTTGCGGGCAGAGAAGGAAATCTTCCGCCAGAGGAGACAGCTGGATGCTTTGCTGCAGCCCGAAGTCAGGCTGCTAAGGACAGGTCAGTCCCCCCGGCCCTGAGCATGAACGCATCATCATACTAACTCTAACTGCACATTTCCACGCAAAAAAGATTTTATTTTTAATTGAACTAAAACTTAACTTCTTAGTATGAACTAAACGCATTAAGTGAAATACAAAACAGAAACGCGTAAAATGACAGAATGCTATGAGTTAAATGTCTTTTGATAGGCTGTTTAACTGTTATGGCCACTGACGGCGCTAGTCGAGATTTCTGGCAGCCATCTTGAAAGGACCTATTTGTCGCTGTACTGTTTACATGTGGAAGCCACACATAGCGCCCTGTGCTGCTGTATGCTACCATCTGTATCATCTGTCATCAGAAATCTGTATTTTTACCTTAATAAACATATCATTTATAATGTGAATACAGAAAACAGGAGTATTCTGTAATGAGCTTCCCAACAAGCCACAGGGGAAAACACTATTTTTAGTCTGTTAAACCCACCGAAGTGATCAGACATCTCACTGTATCCTTTTCTAAAATATAAGAATAGCAACAGTCCTGTTAATTAAGTGACATGATAATAAAGTAAATTTATAAAAGTCAGTAAATCTTAAAACAACTAACATTTAGCTAACCTGACTGATAGGTTAGCTGATTTACAGACAGGGATAAAAACAAACTTTTTTTAACATAATGTTTGTTTCTGTATTTCAGAGAGTTCAGGAGAAGTCCTGCTGAAGAGGAGGCCCAGTCTGTACCAGGGGGACCAGCAGGACCCAGAGTCACCACATATTAAAGAGGAGCAGGTGGAACTTTTTACCTACAAAAAGGGAGAGCATCTTCAAGATATCCAGGACAATGAGATTACAAATGTTGCATTTGTTCCTGCGCCTGTAAAGAGTGAAGATGATGAAGAGAAACCCCAGTCCTCCCAGTTTCATTGCAGCCAGACTGAAGAGAACAGAGACCTTGTTGGAGAACCAAAACCAGCCACAACCTCAGATCCATTTTCACTTTTACAGACATCTATCGAGGACAGTTTTCCTGATTCTTCTGATCAAAGTGATTCAAACTGGGCACAAACAAATGAAACTCAACCGGGAGATGAGGTCATTAAAAACAGTGAAACACTTGAGAGTGACACTGGATACCCAGTGGAGGGACAACCCTTTCCATGCTCGTACTGTGGTAAAAGATTTAGCCTTAAAGGAAATTTGAATAGACACATAAGAGAACACACAGGTGAAAGACCTTTTCCTTGCCCATGTTGTGATAAGTCGTTTAAAGACAGCGGCTCACTGACAGCTCATATGAGGTGTCACACTGGAGAGCAGCCCCACAGCTGCTTGTTCTGTAGAAAGAGTTTTAGCGGAAGGGGAAATCTGACCAGGCACATGAGGATCCACACCGGGGAGAAACCATATACCTGCTTGATATGTAACAAAAGTTTTAATGTAAAAGAACACCTCAACAGACATAAAAATAACCACACTGGAGAAAAACCATTCAGTTGCTCTGTCTGTGGCAAAGCTTGTGGTCAGAAAACAGACTTGAAGAGACACATGCGAGTTCACACGGGAGAGAAACCGTTCAGCTGCTCTTTCTGCGGAAAGTGCTGTGCTGAGAAAGGAGACTTGAATAAACACATGCGGGTTCACACCGGAGAGAAACCCTTCACCTGCGACATCTGCGGCAAAAGTTGTGCACAAAAGGGGAGCCTGAAGGTCCACATGAGAGTCCACACGGGGGAGAAACCGTATATGTGCTTCGTTTGTGGAAAGGGCTTCATCATTACAGGACATCTGAAGAGACACATGAAGCTTCACACTGCTCAGAGTCAGTTTACTGATTGTACAAATTCTACCAAAACACAAAGTGAATCTAAAACTAATAACCCAGCAAACGCATCATAACTGCTCTGTCATTTCGATCTAGAAAGGTGTTCTAAGTTGCAACCTGAAATTACTCCTAATTTGAGATTAGATGGATTGACAAAATTGCACAAAAAGTGTAAATTATGAGCTGAGAGAAAAACCTACTCCCCAAATTTCTGCAGATATTCCACACCTGATCATTTCTGGCGGTATTCTTCACTGACATAAGGATCTAAGGTGTTGTTACCGATCTGTTAATTTCTGGTCTGATGCAGCTTTTACCTGTTACTACACACCTGATTGTAGAAGATTCATTATTAAAATCGGTCACGATAAACCCCACAGGACACAGCCAGAGTGCAACATAACTGATAGAGGAGGGGAGGGTTTTTGTTGTGCATCAAAACTAAAGTTTAGTTTAGTTTGTGAACTCAAACAACCACAAAGATGCCTTTTAGGGCAGACTGAATTCTAGTAGTCCAAAATGCATTTATCCAATGCTGCTAATCTGTAATATTAGTGTCATCTTGTTGTTGGTTATTGTTTGTTTGACACACAATAAAATTAAAATGTTACAATTTAATTGTAATTATAACTGTGAAGAAATGAGTATTTGATATTATTTTGCTTTGTTTCTATTTGGTTAGGTACATTTACTTTGCACTATTCCTACAGTGCATTTTATTTTCCTCATATAATTGTAATGATTTGCAAATTATTGTCCTTTTTATATTTTGCACAGGGTTGTAACTTGAACTGAAAATGTGTTTAAAGCATGCTTGTTGTATAAAACTATTAGTTTTATAAAAGTCACAATAAAAGTCTAAAGGCCTATTTTTTTGTCTGTCTGTAATTCAAATCTTACCTATAGTTTTAATACAACTGGACTCTACACTGACATAATCAAACATTAAAAATACTGATAAGGTTGAATTTATAAATACAGCTTTTTACCTCCCTATTTGAACCATAAGAAGGCAGCAGCTCTGTAAAGATTAACAGATAAACACTCAAACACCAGCTGATATTATGTTCAGACTAGTGTGAATCAGGAGGAAGAGACGAGGTGTCTGTCTGGTTCTTGTTACCTTTTCAGGACCTTTTCTGGACACCATTCTCATTGTCTCAGCCCACTGATCTATTTTTAATTTACAAAAGAAAACTTTAGCATTTATCTATGAATTATTTAGGCATAAAAACACCACATAAGATCCAAAAAATGTCAAAGTTTTATAACCCCACAGAGCAGAGAACAAATAAAAAACTAATAGAGGCAAAACACTGACTAAAAGGAGCAGAATGCATAAACATTTAGCATAAAAAGCAAACAACAGAGCAAGTATGCCAAAGCACATTTAAATTGAACAATGTTTTTGTAAGAACTGAAGAGATCTTAATGTGTTTTTAAGGTAAGGTAAGGTAAAGTACATTTATTTGTATAGCACTTTTCAGCACAAGGCGGCTCTAAGTGCTTTACAACACAAGATGTCTTCAAGGTTGTGGACACCAGCCTTGTCAGGACAGGGTGTCCTTATGGGGACCAAAGCCCAGTCCTAATTAAAGGGAATGTTATTTTTGTGTATTAGGTTTGTGGATAAATTGTGAATTAGTTCAGCGTTAGGGTGCAGAAATGAATCAAATGCTTTAAGGATAGAAACATGAACTTATGTGATGTGTGAGAGATGAGAATTATAGTACAATAACATTTTAAAAATATATTTTTTTTGATTAGTTTAAAACGTTTTAAGCGTCTTGGTGATGCTTTTATTTTGAAACTTGATCCGGAAGTGATTAATGTTCTCTTTATTTACGCGTGTTTGTCATCAACATGGTGATCAGGAGGAGGAATGGCTGGGTTTAGTTTGCGGGTCTGAAGCCAAGTGAGGGCAGAAACTGAACACTGAAAGGTTAAAAAAAAATCCCTCCGAGTCCAATGTCCTCAAAGATGTCCAGACTCCGGAGTCTCAAGGTCTTCATCGGCCAGCGGCTCGCTGCGGCTGTGGACGACATCCTGGGACATTTAGAAGAGACGATCCTGGAGTATGAAGAGGAGACGGAGCGTCGCCATCGAGACTTTCTGGATGTGGTTTTAACATCTGAAGTGAAGCACCTGGGAGCTGAAGGTTTGTCCTCCGACCCTGGACTCTGTCCCTAACAAGTCTTTTCTTTCCAGATCAGCTGATGATGGAAACACTCAGTCGGTGCTGAGCAGATAAAATAGTTGTCTGAACAACAAGCATGTTAAGTTTATTCTGTAATGAAGGTTTTTCTTGTCCTTCTGAACCACAGTCCTCTGTACTCAGGTGTTGTTGCCATTAAAAATCTGCAGGTATTTTATTTAATTCACATACAGGCTCAGGCATTTTAAATGTACTTGAGCAGTGACAACACATAAAATCAATTCAGTTTTGTTCACAAAGCTCATTTAAAACAACCAAAGTTGACCAAAGTGCTGTTCAGTAAATCACAAAATAACAGACGTGAGCTTAAAATCATTATATAACTAATAATTTCCTTTTCATTGGTCAGGAGACTATTTTCCTCTGATTGATTAAAGTGCAGCAATCTTGTAATATTGTGGCAAAGAATCAGATTTTACTGCTTTGTCTTCCAGCAGACAAAAATTGCCCTCATATTGGCAGCTCAAGTCTCAAGTTTTTGATAACTAGCAGAAATAATATTAACAATATTGATGATAATTGCAGGAATATATGGTGTTCATCAGAGATGCCATGTGTTACTGTAGTCAGACTTATGAGCTGTCTTTCAGATGTTGTGTTGGTGCTTATATTACAGGAAAAAAACCCACAGCTGCATTTTATTCTTATTGTGTGTTCATGTGCAGCTGAGTGATCAGAACATGCAATGTTTTAAAATTAAAAGCATCTTTGTTTTCACAGTTTGTACAGTGAGCAGGCATCAGGTGTAGTTACAAAACCTGACCACGAGGTGTCTTTCATCAGATATTATCATTTCTATCTTAAGTTTTCATCATTCTTCATGACAAAAAGCTTCAGCTGTGTGCAGTAAATCTGTTTTTTGGCATTTCATCCAAGTAAGAATGAAAATAAGACTAGCTACTATCAATACAAATATAATAGAAGATTAAAATATGTAATGCAATAATGACAGATGTTTAAAGTTACTTATGATAACAGTGTTAATATTAACCATATCCCTACACTCTGGGGAAATGTAACTCAGGCATTTTTAATATAGACGTGTTGTCTTAACATAAACATGCAGCACCTCTCATAAAAAGGATCATATTAAGAATAATTATTATTACTTTTTTGTGTTCTATTTATGATCAAAAGCTAAAAGTATGAAAGTCGCCAAAAATCAGCTTTTAATCAGCACGGTAACTGAGAGAGAAAAGATAAATTCCATCTTTATTTAACTTTATTAATAAACATTAAGTTTTGTAGAAGCACAATTAACCGTATTTACTTCTCATTTCTAAGATGGAAATGTGCTCAAACNGGGGGGGTTATTCAACCAAAGTTTTTTTGTTTTGTTTTTTTCTTGACAATGTTTTAAGGTGACCCCCAAAGTTCAGTACCACAGCAGAGTTACTGAACTGAACCCTTCCTGCCACAGTTATTTAAACTGTCTCCTGTCTTTTTGTCTCCAAACCAAACAACATGGCTGCTCTCTCCACTGTCTGTAAATCTTTCCTTTGACCTTTGCTGCCACCCTATTGTCACAAATCACTCCTGAAACATTTCTCCATCTTGCCTGGACTCTCTTCTTCCCCTCTTTACCACACTCCCCGTTGTCCTGTCCTGTCCCAAGTCCTTGAAGTCCTGCAACCTTGTGTCCTCTGCTCCTTGTAGCCTCACTGTTCCACCTGCCTCCCTCTCATTAGTTTTTAATTGTTAGAAAACTAAGCACTGGTCATAAAACCTTACAAACCATAAAACATTGCGTCTTTCTTAGTAAATATTAAGAGGTTATTACACTACATTGTAACTCGTTTTTAACATTTGTTACACTGATATAAAGTATGTTCAGTGCTCACACATAAAGCTGTGATGCTTCTTTTGCTTTTCTTTCAGGGGTTCCTCCAGATGATCAGCAGCCGTTGATGGAGACAGAGCAACCTGCCACTCAGCAGCAGCTGGAGAGAAGCTCCTCTGTGGCCAACAAGAACCCGAACCCAGAACCCCCACACATTAAACAGGAACAGGAGGAAACGAACATCACCGAGCTGACGTTCAGCTCTGTCTGTGTTAAAAACGAGGACGATGGGGAGGAGCCTCTGCCTTCACAGCTTCATCACAGGCAGGCTGAAGAGAACATACCGGTACTTCCACTGGAGGAAGAAGACTACGAACAAGAACTTGATACTGATTACAAGAGTCCAGACTTGAAAGAACCAAAGTCTGAAGTCAGAGTTGAGGATTTTAATGAGACCTGGGAGCCATGTTCTGGAGAGGAAAGTGCAAACCATCTAAATGATACTGAATCTAATAACAGAAACGTGTTTCAGTGCTCTGAATGTGGGAAAAGATTTGGCTCCCTGAGTTACCTGAAGTTACACATAAGATGCCACACAGGTGAAAAGCCTTTCAGGTGTCACATTTGTAGGAAGTGCTTCTCGTGGAAAGGACGCCTCCAGAAACACATGAGAATCCACACAGGGGAGAAACCTTTCAGGTGCTCAGTGTGTGGCAAAATGTTCAGTGAAAGCGGAAATCTGAAGGTGCACATGAGGATTCACACGGGAGAAAAACCCTTCAGCTGCTCCGTTTGTGGAAAAGGTTACGCGCAACGGGGGAATCTGAAAATGCACATGACGGTCCACAAAGGAGAGACGATATTCAGATGCAGTCTTCATCAGTCGTCTCAGCTTCATCACAGCCAGGCTGAAGGGAACAAAACCGCAACGAGACCGGACTCAGCTACAAACTCCGATGCAGAGGGGCATTTACAAGCAGGAACTCCGCTGAGTTTAGACCATGGGAGTGGGAACTGTGCGTGGTGCAGCGTCTGCAAAAAGCCATTCAGCTGCTCGGAGTGTGGGAAGAGGTTTGGCTTTAAGGGGCAGCTGAAGACACACATGAGGTCCCACACGGGAGAAAAGCCCTTCAGGTGTCCCATTTGCTGGAAATGTTTCTCGTGGAATGGTTGTTTGCAGAAGCACGTGAAGATCCACACCGGGGAGAAACCGTACAGGTGCACAGTGTGCGGTAAAGGTTTTATCGAAAGCGGAAACCTGAAGGTTCACATGAGGATTCACACGGGAGAGAAACCGTTCAGCTGTTCAATATGTGGTAAAAGATACAGACAGAAGGGAAGTCTGACCAAACATCTTGAAATCCACCAAGAGAAATGATTTAAACATCTTGGAAATCTGGAGTCTGTTTTCTTTAAAGCTGAACTGAAATCAAATCTAAAAAAATTGACATTTCATATGTTTTTCAGTCTAACACATCCACACATCATTGCAGGGACCCATTTTTTGACCTAAAAGTTAAATAAAGAGTTTTAGCGTTTTAGTCAATAATTTCTGAAGTGGCTGATTTGAGTTCTTTCTTGGTTCATGACAAATGCTGTGCCAAGAATGCCACTTCTGTCCTGTTTTTTTACTAGTGGTAAAAGATGCTTTTTTTTTTTTAACACGAAGAAATGCAAGAAGACTTTGCGGGAGTAATGGATCTATAACCATACCAGTATTAACTTGAACCCACAGCTGGATCTCTGGAATCAGATGAAAACTCTTCAGATTCAGATTCTGATAATCACCAGGACCGTCATGGCCGACAGAACAACGCGCAGAATGACTCAGTTGGGAATTTGGAACGGTGAGAACTGATTACCCCCAGATTGTTGTCTTGACATCAGCACACGACATTAAAACTCTACATAAAGACATCAGGAGAGAGCTAACGATGCTAACCGGATGCTAACTTTTAAACAATGTGAGCCCGCTTCAGAATAGTGTTTATGCACTTTCCCATCAGAGTAAACTAATCAGTAGCAGACTATGACATTTGTTTAATCACACATGGATTGTTTCTGTTTTTCCCTCTGAATCAAAACTGATTTCAGGCTGTCGGCCTGTGAGCAGCTCAGACCTTTAATGACACTGCATGTTCACTTCCTGTTTAAAGGAAAACTTCCTCTTTCTCGTCTCCTTCTCTGTGGAGATGTCCTCCTCCACATTTGACTTTCTTTTATTAATAAAAATAGTTAGAATACTGCTGACAGAAGGTCCTGTTTTTTTGTTGTGAAGCCGCAGTAACGAGGGTCGGAGCGGTGCTTCTCTTTGAAGTGGTCCAAACAGAGTTCTGATTGTAACTCCCACATCGGAGCTGATGGATTTAAATCGGGGGAACCCTTTTATCTTTCGGGAAGCCAAAAAATTATACTCCAGTGGTATTTTCTGACCGGTTCGAACGATTAAATCCAACGAACTGAACCATATTGTTCTGGTATTCATCCAGTCACTGATGAACGGCTGAACCTCAGTGCCTCAGCGGATGTCAGACTTCCAGGGTGGTCACAGAAAAACCTAAAAGCACCCGAGTGGTTTCTTCAATATTCAGAATTACCAAAAAGGATAGTATTTTTTATTTTCAATTACAAATTTCTACAAAAAAAACCCAACATATTTTATGACGATATTTTCACTGATGTTGGCTTCAAAACAGGTTTCAGTTCAGCTTTAATAAAAAAAGATGCATGAGCTCTGCTGTAGCTGCTTAATGTTATCTTGAATATGGTTATAAACTTGAAATGTCATTTTTTAATTCACTTAAAAAAGGCATAGTTTGATTACATAAGTTTTAGTTTGCATTAATGATGTTTCTAAGTAACAATTTTTCTGTCCTGTCGTATCTTATTATAATATTTTGACTTCATTATAACCTAATTGTGCCATTAAACCAGAGGAATCATTCTGACAAAAAATACTCTTAAAAACAAATGTAAAGATTCTTTTTGCAAAGAGTTTTTGTGTGTACTTTTATTAAACAAAGAACAAGTGTGAAATCTACTTATGGGCACAACAATGTTTGCATCTGAGCAGTAATGTTAAATTATTCAGTCACAGGAAAGAAGAAGTTCTTCTGTTTGGAGCAGACTGATTATTATTATTATTATTAACTCTTTGATTCATTATCTTTTTATGATGGTTTATTTATTGAACTATCTGATCCGTCCTATAAAAACAGACTAACATTACACTTATATAGAGCTGAAAATATTTCACATTAAAAATCAGTTCTGTACTTCTTAGGAAACATTTTAATTTAATAATTGTGTCTACTCTTTTTGTTTGACTTTCAGCTAATGATGAGCAAAGCCTTTTTTTTTCAAACTTGTATTACGTATTTGTTTTATTCCACTAATAAAATAACCATGATATATGTAATCAATTAAACATTTGTTTTAGAATGACTCTCTGTAACAGAATATAATAAATAATAAATGCTGCTGACTGATGCTGCAACCATAAATGTTATATTCAGTCGATTATATTCACATCACTGGAAATCAGTCAGAAAACAAAACATTTCATTCATGTGTTTTTTCAGGGTTTGAGAGCTTTTTACCTCCTTATCTGAACCATAAGGCAGCAGCTCTGCAGAGATTAACAGATCAACTCAAACACCGGCGGATATTCAGTTCAGACTGGTGTGAATCAGGAGGAAGAGACATCCGAGGTGTCTGTCTCGTTCTTGTTACTTTTTCAGGACTTTTTCTGGACACCAACCTGTCAGGACCAGGAGTCCTTATGAGGACCGAAGCTCAGTCCTAATAAAGAGGAGTGTTTCCGTGTTTGGGATTAGGTTTATAAATTACATTTAGTTTAGGGTTAGGGTGCAGAAATGAATCAAAATCGATGCAATACGTTAAGGACAGAAACATGAACCTGAGTGGTGAGTGAGCTGAGAATTATTGTATCTTTACAACATAAAACAAAGGTTTTCTGCAACTCTTTTGTCTTCATAACACAAATTAGTTCCATCTTCATCTGTTTGCTCAGCGAGCAGCTTATTGTCATCTCAGCCCCTTCATCAATTTTTAATTCACAAAAGAAATCTTCAGCACTTATTTATGAATTAAACACCCCATAAGATCCAAAGATGTTCAAGTGTTGTAACCAGGGGTGGAAATTAGCACCCGCCACCGGCCAAATGCGGGTAAATATTTGATGAATTTGATCAACACACACGCCACTGTGGCGGGTTGGCAATTTGAACAGAAAAGGTGTTATTTGTCCTCTTGACATATAGGGGGCAGCAATGTGCTCGAGTTGCTGCTGTTACGTCGAGCCGCGTTCCCCCATCAGATACGGTTCCCC